>NW_027185903.1:38919689-38956452 GCF_028583685.1 Petaurus breviceps papuanus
GGTACCCTCTGTATGCACCGTACCCCCCTCCCCCCCGTGAAACGCACGCCGTGCTCCGAGCTGCATCCAATCAGAGCTGCAGCAGTGAGCGCGTCATCCTGTTCTTCCCCAGTGATTTGCTTATTGAATAAAAGTACATTGTTTGTTCACATTTACCTGTTTATTAAAATTGCTGTCAATGTTCATTAAAATAAGCCCTCCCCTGAAAATAAGCCCTCTGGTGTTTTTCTGTCCAAAAAAATTAATAAGACAGTGCGTTATTATCAGGGAAACACGGTAGCTGTGTGACCTTGGGCAAGTCACTTAAACCCAATTGCCCTGCCTTCCCCCTCCAAAAATACCCAAAAAAAAAGGAAACTGAAAACTGTAGGCATGCAGCTGGCCCCTCAATATTCTCTAGTTTTCAACTTGCTTCACTAGAGACATCTAGTCTAGAACCTCTTATCTGGGGGAAGGGAAGATGGGAATCTCTCAAAAGCAGCAGCTTACAAAATGCCTCAGGGTTTTGAAACCAGGGTTCCATTTGTATTTATACCCCTAATGCTTAGCACAGTGCCTGGCACATAGTAATCACTGATAAATGTTCTCTTTCTTTCTTTCTTTCTTTCTTTCTTTCTTTCTTTCTTTCTTTCTTTCTTTCTTTCTTTCTTTCTTTCTTTCTTTCTTTCTTTCTTTTTCTTCCTTCCTTTCTTTCTTTCATTCTTTTCTTTTTCTTTCTTCCTCCCGTCCTCGCTCCTTTCTTTTTTCTCTTTTCATTTTCCTGATTTCTCTCTTTCATCATTTATCTTTCTGTCTGTCATTCCTTCCATCCATCCATCCATCCATCCATCCATCCATCCATCCATCCATCCCTCTATTGTAAGTGATTTGTCCAAAGTCACCCAAGCAATAAGTGTCAGAGATGGATTTTGAACCCAATTCTTCTGACTCTAAAGCCCATATTCAGTTGGAGGGCTTGCTAGTGAAGCTTTTCAGTACCTGTACCTTTATTCATACTCATGTCCATGTCCATGGACCATCTAAAGGCGACTGTCATTCACTCACATGATCAACCATTCACATCATAGACACAGCCATGGCAATAGCCATCCTCACAGTGACCATGGGTCCAACCAGAGGTCCTCTTATGGACCTGAATGAAGGAAACAAGCATTTATTAAGGGTATCATACTATGTGCCAGACATGTATTAAATACTAGGGATACAAATTCAAACAAAATGTATATATATAATTCCCTGCCCTCAAAGAGCTTACATTCTAATGGAGGAAGTCACACAAAAGAGAGCTGAAAAGTAGGGGAAGTGGATGAAAGAAAGGGGCATGATCTGATTTGAAATTTTGAAAGTCAGAAACAAAGCTGGGAAGGGAATGAAGGCAGGTTAATCTAGGCCTCTTCACAAAGTGTAGGCTGCAGAAGGAAGTCACCAGCGGGGAAAGGTAGAGTGAGCCTATGTTGATCAGGCCTCACAGGTGGTAGGATAATTCAGGATGAGGAGACCCCTGAGGGAAGTTCCCTAATGAGACCACAGTAGAGGCACATGATTTTTAAGTCCAAAAGGTCAGGAACCAGCCTGGGAGGAGAATGAAGGAGAAACAATGCTACTATGAGAAGTGTGTCTACTTAATACTGACAGACAGGCTTGGCAGTGTTAGCGTGAGTGCATCCATAATTCTCAGAGAGCAGTTTGGATGGTTTATTGCTAATCCTCTGGGCTCTCTTTTTATGGCTACATTAATTTTTCTCAGTGTTATTTCACTGATTAAAGATGACTATCAGGTATGGTTTCTGAGGCTGCTACTTGAGAAATAAACATTGCTTTAGAAAAAATCCAGAAAACTGAAGGCTTAATATCATACAAAGCCTCATTTTGGGCATCATTTTGCTAGTGTTGTGTCTAGAATAATTCCTATTCTGGTGACAGCAAATGCTATGGAATAGAGAACTGTATAAATAGGTTATAGAGGATTTAAGATGTCATGATGAACGATCTGATAATCCAAGTGGAAAAAGAGAAATACTTTCAAAATGTCTGTGTAAGGTACAAAATTCTATGATATTCTTGTTCTGAGAGAACTGGATCTCCAACTTAGCATCTTCCCATCTCCCCTCCCCCCCACCCCCAAATCCTCCTATCTTCCTAGTTTCCCTCTTCCTGTTGAAGGTACCACCATCCTCCCAGTCACTCAGGCTCACAACCTTGGTGTCCTGCTCAGCTCCTTACTCTCACTCCACATACACTTTGTTGTTTTTGTTATTCAGTTGTATTTGACTTTTCATGAGCCCAGTGGGTTTTTTTTTTTTTTGGCAAAGATACTGGAGTGATTTACCATGTCTTTCTCTAGCTCATTTTACAGATGAGGAATTGGAGGCAAACAGGGTTAAGTGACTTTCTCAGGGTCACACAGCTAGTGTCTGAAGCCACTCACTCAACATGGCCACCACCCTCATTTAGACCTTCATAACCCCTCACCTGGGATATAGTCTCCCAAATAGTCTCCCTCCTTCAAATTTCCCCCCACTTCAGTCTATCCTCTACTCAGTAGCCAAACATTTTCCATAAAACACGGGTCTGACCATTTCAGTCCACCACTCAGTATTTCCTTATTATAACTCCTCTGGTCCTTTGTTTGGCATTTAAAATTCTTTATAACCTGGCCCCTTCTCAACATTTGTCTTCTTATATTTTACTCTTTTCCCCACATTTTGTTATCTGGTTATACCAGCCAAATTGCTGTTTCTTCCATTGGAAACTCCATCTGTCATCTGCATGCCTTTGGACTGGCTGTCCCCCATACCCAGAAGGAATACTTCCTCACGTCCATCTTTAGTTTCCCTGACTTCCTAAAAGACTTAGTCCCAATCCCACCTTCTGCAGGAAGGCTTTTCTCACCCCACATCCACCCCCTTCTTCTCTGCTTTCTTACTATTTTTGAAAACGCCAAGCTTTTTGTATGTTATCTCTCCCGTTTGAATGTAAACTCCCTGAGGGCAGGGTCTTGCTTAGTACAGTGCCTGGCACATAGTCATAGTAAGTGTTTAATAAATATTTACTGACTGACAAAACATATGGAATCTATGAAATACCTCAAAGACAGAACTAACATCACGTAACAAGAAATATGATTGGTTTGTTATGAATACCGAAGATTAAATCACTCACATTGAGGGGAAATGCACATAAACATACAGAAACAATAGATCATATTCGATATTTTTAAAGTTTAATATGATTGGATCAAGATGTTTCCCTGAAGGAAATTTTGATTATATGTGTGGAAATCATGACGATTTGCATGACTATGCTTCGTGTTTATTAAAAAGGAATCTCATTACAGAGAGGAGCATAACATACCACACATGCTTGAGGGGTTGTACAAATGTAATTTTTTTCGTGTTCAATTAAGGAAAATAGAAATGATGTGCTACAATAGGAAGTTCATAATTGTTTCACAGTGCACATTTTTCTATCATATTATCCTTTTGTAAATATGTGTTTACACATTTATTACAAGTATCCAAATAAAAATCTGAATTTTGACTTAATTTTTTTGCAAAGCTAAAAAAGTTAAAATTATATATTTCTGAATCTTCTGCATGTAAACTTGTTTCTAAATATACTTTTGTCAAATTCAGCAGTTGGAAGGTCAGATGTCTTAATTCTAGAGTTGGAAGACTTGCCTTACAAATAGTCTTGTTCAATTCCCTCATTTTACAAGGAAAAAACTGAGGCTCTGGGTAGATCAGGTACTTATCCAAGATACAAGGGGTAAGTGTCAGGGGGATTGGAACTGTTCTTTCCACAATACCAAGCTCTCCCCAGTCAATAGTCACCTGCCTAAAATTCCCCCATTCCTTTGGGTTTAATGTTCCCTCCACTCATTTCATTCTTTTGTTTGTTTGTTTTGTTTTGCTTTTTGGAGGGTGGAAGGCAGGGCAATTGGGTTTAAGTGACTTGCCCAAGGTCACATGGCTAGTAAGTGTTAAGTGTCTGAGGTCAAATTTGAACTCAGGTCCTCCTGACTCCAGGGGCAGTGCTCTATTCACTGCTCCACCTAGCCACCCCAACACTCATTTCATTTGATATGAACTGAAAGGAAACTCAGCAACCATCTAGTTCATCCCCCTAACTTTTAAAAACATTTAATTTTATTATTTTTCTAGTTAACAAGCATTTGTTTCCATTCTCTACTTTTCCTTCCCCTCCTCCCCATTCAACAACAACAAAACCTTCAGAGCATAGGGAAATGAAGCCAGTTCCCACGTTGGCCATGTCCAGAATTATAAGTCTCATTCTGCATTTTAAATTCCTCACCTCTCTGACAGGAAACATGTGGCATGCTTCATTTTAAATTCTTTGGAAACAGGGTTTGTCATTGCATTGTTCAAAATTCTAAAACCATGCAGAGTTGTTTTGTTTTATAATGTTGTTGTAATTGTAAACTTATCTCTAGGCTCTGCCCACTTCCCTGTATCAATTCATAGACATCTTCCAAGTGTCCTCTGAAGCTGTCCTTTTTGTCATTTCTTATGGCACAATAACATCTCATTATATTCCTATACTGTCATTTGTTCATTTGTACTCAAAGGGTGGGCACCCCCACGTGTGTTGTATACATATAGATAGATAGATATAGATGGATGGATGGATAGATTGATAGATAGATAGAAAGATAGAGGGATGGACAGACAGATGGACGGATGGACAGATAGACAGAGACAGACAGACAGACAGATAGATAGATTTGTATATAGTCTGATTCTATAGCTGGTGTTCTTTCCCCTGCACTGCCCTCCTCCATATTCCCTTTGGCTTTCTCGGGCACAAGCATTTCCCTTTGCTTTCAGATTTTAGCACACTGCAGCTAGAAAGAAACCTAGAGATTGAATTTTTTTTTTAAAGCAATCGGGATTAAGTAACTTGCTCAAGGTTACACGACCAGTTATTTCTGGGTGTGGTGCTGAGTATCTGAGCCCGGATTTGATCCAGGTCATCCTGACACTGGAGCTGGTGCTCTTACTCGCTGTGCTACCTGGCTGCCCCAGAGATCATTGAATTTTTAAAAGCCCATTTCATAGAAGAAAAAACTGAGTGTCACAGAAGCCCAGTGCTTTTCTAAAGGCCATCCAGAGAGGGACAGATGGGGTACTGGAACCCAGAATTCCTGATTCCTAGGGCAGGTCTGTTTTATTCCACTTTAAGAGGATCTTTTGTTATATCCCTTCTCCCGTGCCTCGGCTGCTCTCAAGTTTTCCTTTCTCCCTAAGACAGGCACGGCTTAATTCTCCAGCACTTTCAGGGTCCTTCTTTTTCACCGACCTTATACTAAATGAAAGAAATTGCCTCTTGACTCTAGCTTCTCTTGGGTCTCCTCCTAGCTCTGAGAGCCAAGCAATCATCTTGGGGCCTCTCTGGGTCTTGGAGCAGAGGAGAAGCAGGAATCTCACTTCTGAGAAGCTGTAGGAAGAGAACGGAGGATGGAGGAATCAGTCTGGACAGCACTTTTCTCCCCTTCCTTTGAGGGGAAGGCTCTCCCCACCCCAAGAATTGCAGAGACAGCAATCTGACCCTTTCTTTCCAAGTCACAGTAAATGGAGTCTGCATTTATTCTGAAAAGTTCCCATCTTTGTGGCTGATGTTGCCATGGCCAATTGCAAACCCAAAGACTCAGATTCAGAAACTCCCTCCCAGGGTATTGTATTGTAATTGAAAGCAGAGCTGGGCTGTACAGCCCTTCCAAGGGTCTTATAGGGAGAATTGCAAAAAAGTAGGACAGAGAGGGGGAAAAAAAGTGGTCAGAGCCAGAAAAGACAATGTTTTAGTAGTTATAAGAAAGAAAAGGGGCTGGAGGCTGCTGTATGGATAATTTCAGCTTAACAAAATGGCAGAAGAGGCCCCAGAGGTTGAAATAGGCTGAAAGACTCTGCACTCAGGGCAAGGAAGATTAGGTACTTGGTGTTACCAGCATTGTCTGTTAGCATCTCCCCTTCTCCATCTGGAATGCTGCAGTGAATAGAACACAGAACTTAAATCTAAGTTCAAGCCTTCCCTCAGATACTTATTAGCTATGTGACCCTGGGTAAGTGACTTAAATTCTCATAGCCTCAGTTTCTCCATCTGTAAAATGGGGAGGATAATAGCACCCACCCCATAGAGTGGTTATAGGGATCACATGAGATAACAAGATGCTTTGCAAACCTTAAAGCACTATCTAGATGATAGATAGATAGATAGATAGATAGATAGATAGATAGTGCTTTAAGGTTTGCAAAGCATCTTGTTAACCTCATATATATATATATACTAGCTATCATATCATATATACTAGCTATCATATCATATCTATACCTATCTATCTATCTATCTATCTATCTATCTATCTATCTATCTATCTATCTATCTATCTATCTATCTACTAGCTATCATCATCATCATTGTTACCTGTTAAATGGAGATGCCATTACCTGCTCTTATCTGCTACAAAGGCCTTTGGGAAAGGTTTCTTAAGACCTCATTATGGTCTGAGCTCTTGTAAGGAAAGTCCCATATACACTGGAATATTTTAAACAGATGAGGAAATTTTATTTTTATTTCTATGAGAACATTCAAAGGATCTGTGTAAAAAATCCTTCCACAGATACCTGAGCAACTCAAATGTGACTTAAAGTCCAAGGTAATGGTTGAATGGTAAATGTTAAACAATGAACTCTGAAAAAAAATGTGTGCAGGATACACTTTTGTTTAATCTGCCTTATTAAGATTTTCTCCATCACTTTAAGTCTAGAGCAGGGGTGGGGAACCTTCAGCCTTCTAAATCCTTAAGTGCAACCTTTTGACTGAATCGGAATTTTGTAAATTTTGGATTCAGTCAAAAGGCTGCACTTAAAGATTTAGAAGACCACATGTGGCCTTAAGGCCACAGGTTTCCTGCCCCTGGTCTGGACAATCCACAAAATAATAAATCAGACCCTACTATGTTGCATTTACCAGTTTCCAAGGTACAAATGCTCACATTGAAAATTTAACAATCAGATTTCATGTACTGATTGGAGTTGACTCCAGCATACCCCTGGTATTAGGGAACTTTCTGAGGTGCTTAGAGATTAAGTGATTTAGGATCATAAGTCTTAAATTTAGGATTGGAAGGGACATTAGGGGTCATTGAGTCCAACACCTTCATTTTAAAGATAACAAGACTGCAGCTCAGAGGGGTTAAATGACTTATCCAGAATCACTTGTCAGAGGGAAGATTTGAACCCAGCACTTTCTGACTCTGAGTCCAGCAATCCATGGTAAACCACATTGATTTACTTTCATAAGACCAGTATTTCTGTCTAACAAGATGTTTCTGACTGGTGGCACAGTGATGATTGGCCTGTCCATCCTAATTTCTGTCTCCTACAGCCCACTTTTACCTTAGGAAGTCTCATTTACTTGGTTTAAACACACACACACACACACACACGCCCCAAAACCAACAGGAGTGTGCGATTCAGGCCATGAGACATAATTCCAGATGTCGTATTTGTATTCCAAAGTGTTGATCACTGGTAAAACCAAACCTGGAATGTGTCCAAGCCTGAGAGATTTACTTCTAAGTTTTTGTTGGGAGGAAGACTTGGATTTTTTCCAGAACTGAAAATGCATTATTTCAGTTCCTGGAAGAAATCACAGATCAGCTGTGGTCTGGGAGCTCACCTCAAAAGACTGAGGCCTTTCCCTGCTAATAATAATTGGAATTGCCATAGCTCCTTCAGGTTTACAAATGGCTTTCCCAAATCATTCCACTGATCCTTGCAACAACTGCTACAGGTGTTATTATCTCCATTTTATAGATGAGAAAACTGAGCCCACAATATGTTATATTATTTGACTACATAAGGTCCACTTACAACTAACTACATGGTCTGTCTCTGAGACAGGATTTATACCAAAGTCTTCTAGACTCTAAGCACAGCTCCCTATTCCCTATCCTTTGAAAATGTATCGTGGAAGGTTTGATGCACAAGACATTATTCTAGCCATTGCTTCATCTATTCCTCTGTGACTAAGGAAAGCATTTCATTGCTTTTGTTTTGTTTTGTGAGGCAGTTGGGGTTAAGTGACTTGCCCAGGGTCACGCAGCTAGTAACAGTCAAATGTCTGAGGCTGGATTTGAACTCAGGTCCTCCTAACTGAAGGGCCGGTGCTTTATCTGCTTCACTGCCTAGCTGCCCCTCAAGAAAAACATTTTACAACTGGTGACAGAAACTTGTTTGGTTGTAGTGGTTTCTGTCTGGGAATATCTAAGTGAGTTTTTACACTATAGATGGCACAGTGGATAGAGTGCTGGGCCTGGACTCAGGAAGACTCATCTTCCTGAGTTCAAATCCAGCCTCGGACACTTACTAGCTGTGTGACCCTGGGCAAGTCACTTCACTCTATTTGCCTTGATTTTCTCATCTGTAAAAAGGAGCTGGAGAAGGAAATGGCAAACCACTCTAGTGTCTTTGCCAAGAAAACCCCAAATGGGAATAATAGTACAAACCTCACCAGGATTGTTATGAGGATCAAATGAAATAACCCATGAAAAGTGATTTGTTAGACTTACAGCAACATGTAGATGCTGATTATTATTACTAGTAGTAGTAGAGGTGGTGGTTGCATTCCCACAGCACGTAATACGGCGCCTCAGAGGGAGTGTGTGTCCCATGCCTGCGTTTGCCGGAATACAGGACTGCTTTCCTAAGGCCTTTCGCTGTGACCCCCAGGCTGTGCTGGCACAGGCCCTTGCCATGCAGAGGGACTGGGCCCAGGCTGGGAAGATGGAGGAATCTCAAGATCACAGCCTGAAAGTGGTGCAGCAGAACCCTCCAAAACAAACACTCCTCCCCTCCCTGCTTCCCCCACCTCTCCAGTCCCACCCCTCGGAGCTGGCTGAATGGCATGAGCAAACATTATTCCTGGCAGGCTTAGCGAGTTAGACTCCCTCTACCTACTGTGTTGCTCTTCGATCCCAGTATTGGTTAAGCACCTACTACGTGAGCCAAGATGGTATGTATGGTAGATAGAGAGTCAACCTTAACAGTCACAGTAATACTAATAGCTAGCATTTATAAAACACCTACTAAGTACCAGGAACTGTGCTAGGCACTTTACATATATTACTTTATTTGATCCTCACAGAAACCCTTCAAGGTGAGTGATGTTATTGTCCCCATTTTACTGGTGAGGAAACTGAGGCAAACAGAGATCAATTGATTTGTCCGAGATCAAATAACTAGTAAGTATATGAGGCTGGATTTGAACTCAGATCTTCCAGAAGACCTGAGTTCATTTCCTGATATGATACCTTCTGGCTCTGTGACCATGGACAGGTCATTTAATTTTTCAGTGCATGGAGCAATTCTCTTCTTTCACTTCAAGGTACAAAAAAGTTGTTGATCTGTCAGGGTGGTGGGCATTTCCTCACCAGAAACTCCCCACACCAATTAAATCACCAATCTAGACTCCCCCTTCCTCCCAAAAAATGTACAAGGTGATGGGTCAGGATGTGAGAATGTTAGCTGCAAGGCATCTAGGATCTCACTGATGTGAATATTCCTTCCAACAAGACAATTAACTCTGGTGGCTCCCTATTGCCTCTAGGGAAATATCTACTTATCATTTCAAGCTCTTTGCTACCAAACTTACCTTTCCAGTCTCCTGGGGTGCTACTCCTCTCCATATGTTCTACAGTCCGACTATTCTAGCCTGAGGCTCATAATACTCTAGATCTGATCTCTGTTGTGGGGACAGCTGGGTGGTGCAGTGGCGCTTCCTGGCCTGGAGCCAGGAAGATTCATTTTCCTGAGTTCAAATCTGACCTCAGATTTCTGTGACCCTGGTCAAGTCACTTAACCTCTGTTTCCCCATCTATAAAATAGGGCTAAAAATAGCACCTACCTCCCAGGGTGGTCATGAGGATAAAATGAGAATAATTGTAAAACACTCGGCACAGTGCCTGGAACATGGTAAGCACTATATACATGCTGTTGTTGTTCAGTCATGTCTGACTCTTTGTGACTCCATTTGGTGTCTTCTTGGAAAAGATACTGGAATGGTTTGCCATTTCCTTCTCCAGATCATTTGACAGATGAGGAAACTGAGGTAAACAGAGTTAAGTGACTTGCCCAAGGTTACACATCTGAGGCCACATTTGAACCCAGGAAGATGAGTCCTCCTGACCCCAGGCCCAGCACTCTATCTACTGTGCCACCTCAATGCCATATATAAATGTTAGCTATCATTGTTCATATATATATATATATATCAGAGGTTAAACTGCAGGCCAGAGGAAAAGGCCTTGTGGTCCTTAGGGTATAGTTATGAAAAAGGTGACTTTGTGTCTTTAGCATCATTTCCACAGATAAAAACCATATCCGTTTCAGATGTCAAACCATTTGACAAGACTGAGGACTTTGGTAGCAAGAACTTCCTTCTCCAGATCTGCAGGGGCTGTGGCTGCTGAGGAGGCCTGGGCTGCAGCCCCTGCAGAAGCATTTGCCAGATCCAGTCTCCATAAGGACTGCTTCCCCAGATGGTGGCTGTAGAGCCTGGGGTGGAAGCAGTACTGGTGGTTGGGGGAGCATGGTCATTCCTTTGCACGTGCCTGCTGGTGGCTGTTGGTCAACAGTTGGTATTGGTGATGGAGGAAGGTGAGAGCCTAAATGACTGCTTCAGTAATGGCTAGGGGCCAGCTGGAAACAAGGGTGGGAGGTGAGGAGACTCAGGGGCCTGGGCTATCTCCATTAGGGTCTGAGGGGAGCTGGTAGGCAAGATGGGGGTGGGGGTTTGACTTTCCCAGGACATGCCTCCTCCTTATTCTCCTTCAGGGTGCCATGGTGTTTCAGCTAGACTGACTTGCCTTCCCTTTGAGTGGCAGCTGGTAACCTAAGTAGAAATGTAACTTCTAACCTCAGGAGCAGGGAAATTCTAAAGACTGAGGAAGTTGGAACAGGGCACAGCCTCTCTTTTATTCATGCCAAGGTAGAGTTCCCAAGCAGTCATAAGGAAGTCATTTCTAAGGAACACTCTTGGGTCACTTCTTTGTCTTCCTGGTCCAGTCTGTCTACTTCCCCTTTCTCTTCGTTTATGGACGCTTGTTGCTAGCTTGTACAACCCATCCATATCTGCCCATCATTTGCAACTTTTCACTGTCTCTCACCCTGACAGTTCTTCACAACTTTTGTCCATGTTCTTCCTCTAATTCAGCTTTAGTGATCCACTCAACATACCAGGGATCCTCCTTAACTTCTCTGGACATGTGACTGCCATAGGCCTACACAGGCTATCTACCTTATTATATGATTGGCTCATCTTTTTTTTTCTTTCACATTATATATTCCTCTAATGACATCCTTTAAAATTCTCCTGTGTAATTACTTAGGCAGCCAGATGGCACAGTGGATAGAGTGCCAGGCCTGGAGTCAGGAAAAGCTGAGCTCAAATCTGGCCTCACGCTCTTACCAGCTGTGTGACCCTGGGAAAGTCACTTCATCCTGTTGGCCTCAGTTTCCTCATCTGTCAAATGAACTGGAGAAAGAAATGGCAATCCACTCCAGTATCTTTGCCAAGAAAACCCCAAATGATGTCTCAAAGAGTTGGATGTGACTGAACAACAACAAAATGTAATTCTTTACCTGAAATGTGTGGCAGCCTTCCCACACCTCCGCCTCCCCAGACCTGTACCTCTGCATTGTGTAGTAATGGAAGTACTAAACATACAAAGATAAAAGTGGAAAAGAGTCCTTGCCTTTAAGAAGCTGATCAGAGCTTATGGTGACTGGGGCCTGCAGGGCCTGATGGCTACCTGAATGACTATAGGAAGGACAAAGGTGGAGCCCTATAACTGACCACTGCTCTTTCCTACTTTCCTTGATTTCCTTTAGGGTTTCCTGGTCCCGAGCAATAATTATGGGCTCAATTCTTGGTGATTTCACATAACTCCTCTCATGGTAATACCTAATATCTGCATGAGACTTTAAGGTGCACAAGGCATTTTTCTGATAACAATGCTGTAAGTTGTGCAAATGTTTTAATATCTGTGTAATATGTTACTCTGGGCCCACTTTCTCAGGGTCAGGCTTGTTACCTTTTACACTCCCCCCTTAGGGTTCTCTTGTCATTTTAAGAGGTTGGAGACATCTCTTTTTCCTGCCCTCAACTTCACCAAAAATATTCCCTCCCCCATTTTTGGGGGGGTAGTACCCCAGTTCTATTTAACTGCTTAAAATTGGAATGGCCTTTACAAAGGGAAATTTACTTCAAAAATACAGCAAGAAGGGGCGTGTAGGTGGCACAGTGAATAGAGCACTGGCCCTGGAGTCAGAAGGATCTGAGTTCAAATTTGGTCTCAGACACTTAACACAAAAACCTTGTGACCTTGTGACCTTGGGCAAGTCACTTAACCCTAATTGCCCTCTAAAAAGCAAAAAAAAAAAAAAATCCGGCAAGAACAAATGTACAGACATTTTCCCTATATTTCAGGGAATAATTCACTACCTTCCCCTCACCCCCTTAGTCTCCAGAAAATTCAACTCACAGCTTTGCTTAGTTGTCACATAACATTTGTCCCACCAAATTCAAGTCCTGGGCTAGGGTCCTGACCTGTGCTCTTCAGGGCTTTGCTGCTGGGCTAGCTTCAACATTCATCCTAGATTCCTGGGCTATTGGATCCTCTTGGCTGGTGCTGTCAGGTCGGATCAGAGACTCCTGGCATCTAGAATGGAGCTAGGGAGAGGCCAAAGACTCAGGCCCCTTTCTTGGGCCACATGGCCTAGGGAAGGGAGAAAAGAAGTCAGCTTTCAGACTATCCCCTCTTACTGGTGAAGGAATTTTTCATCCTCATTCAGGAATGCTGCAAAATCCCTGTATTGAGTCTTGGGTTTTAATGACTCCTGCAGATCAGGCAACACAGCCAATGAAGGAAAAAAAAGGCTGTTCTCAATCACTTGGTAGCCCAACACAGAATAACGATATATGCTTTAGTCCTCCAGTCTCCTGGAAAGAGGTCCCACATGTCTTACACATGGGTGACATCATCTTAGGGGATTTAGACAGACACCAAACCCCCATTGCACCTTTATATCATAAAGCAGACAAGAGGCATTTTTCACCTGTCTTTCTAGTGTGGCTTATTCAGCCCATTTTTTTTGAGTGCTTGTGAATTTCATTGAAGAATCCACACCCTGAGGCCTGGAATGATCAGTACTCAGTTTTTTCTAAAGTATTTGGAGAATCTCATGATCAATAGAGAATCCCTTTTTCATTTGGATTTTGCATCCATTGGACATCATCCTGAACGGTAAAGATAGCAAATATTGTTAGCAAACCTGGCTTACTGTTTTATACCTTGCTTGACATTGATAATCAGAAGATCATTGAATAAAGTGATCTTCATGGTTGTATTTGTCCCAGAAATCTTGTATGATATCACATGTACATA
Organism: Petaurus breviceps papuanus; assembly: GCF_028583685.1. NCBI lineage: Eukaryota > Metazoa > Chordata > Mammalia > Diprotodontia > Petauridae > Petaurus > Petaurus breviceps. Next base: position 38,933,155 of record NW_027185903.1, read on the forward strand.
AGACAACTTATGAGAGGAAAGCCTTTAAGGCTTGGATTTTGCTCTCTTGAGTCAATGCTTCTTTACAACTGGCAAAAAATAAAACACAGAAAGATATTGCAGTCCCTATAATTTGTGTATCATAATAACTATTAACATTTATATAACATGTTTTTTTTTAATTTTTTAAAATTAATTTGTTTGTTTCCTTTTAGTTTACAGGATTCAATTCCACAATTCCTTGAGTTTCACATTTTGTCCCCCTCCCTCCCTTCCCCACCATGGCGGCTTATAGTCAAGTATAGTCAAGTCACATATAGTCAAGTCACATTATACATTAGTCAGGTTATAAAGACAGATTGTATCAGATGGAATGAAAAATGGTAAAGAGGACATAAAACCAAACAAGAGAAGGAAAAAGATCAGGTATTTTGCTTCCACCTGGATATAAAATAAGTTCTTTCTTATTCTTTCTCTGGATGCACATATATCTCTCCATCATGAGTCTTTTGGGATTGACTTATATCACTGCATTCCTGAGAAGAGTCCAGCCTATCAAAGTTGGTCATCACACATACATTGTGTCAATAATTGTGTACAAATTTCTCCTGGTTCTACTCTTCTCACTCAGCATTAGTTCATATAAGCCTCTCCAGGTAAATATGAAGTCCATCTTTTCCTCGTCTCTTATAGCACAATAGTATTCCATAACATGCACATACCACAACTTGTTCAGCCAATCACCCCCTTAATTTCCAATTCTCTGCCACCACAAAAAGAGCTGCTATAAACATTTTTGTACATATGGGTCTTCCTCCCACTTCTACGATCTCTTTGGGATATAACCCTAGGAGTGAAATTGCTGGGTCAAAGGATATGAAAGTATTTATAGCCCTTGGGGCATAATTCCAGATTGCTCTCCAGAAAGGCTGGATCAGTTCACAACTCCACCAACAATGCATTAGTGTTCCAATTTGCCCACATCCTCTCCAGCATTTGTCATTTTCCTGTTTTGTCATCTTAGCCAATCTGACTGGTGAGATGTGGTTGTTTTGATTTGCATTTCTCTAATCAATAGTGATTTAGAGCATTTCTTCATGTACTTATAGATATCTTTAATTTCTTTCTCTGAAAATTGCCTGTTCATGTCCTTTGACCATTTATCAATTGGGGAATGACTTGTATTCTTATAAATTTGACTCAATTCTTTGTATATTTTAGAAATGAGTCCTTTGTCAGAGACATAGGTTATAAAGATTCTTTCCCAATTTCCCACCTCCCTCTTAATCTTGGTTACATTGGCTTTGTTTGTACAGAAGCTTTTCAATTTCATGTAGTCAAAATTATCCATTTTACATTTTATAATGTTCTCTAATTCTTGTTTAGTCATAAAGTCTTTCACTCTCCACAAATCTGACAGGTAAACTATTCCTTGTTTTCTGAGACTGCTTACAGTATCAACCTTTATACCTAGATCATGCACCCATTTAGACTTGATTTTGGTATATGGTGTTAGATAATGCTCAATGCCCAGTTTCTGCCATACTATATTCTGGTTTTCCCAGCAGTTTTTGTCAAATAGTGAGTTCTTTTCCCCAAAACTAGGGTCTTGGGGTTTATCAAACAATAGATTACTATAATCATTGTCTTCTGAATCTCATGTGCCTAATCTATTCCATTGATCCACTCCTCTATTCCTCAGCCAGTACCAAGTAGTTTTGAGGACTGCTGCTTTATAATACAGATTGAAATCTGGTATAGCTATTCCACCTTCCCTAGCATTTCTTTTCATTAATTCCCTTGATATTCTGGACTATTTATTCTTCCAAATGAATTTTGTTACTATTTTTTCTAGCTCTATAAAGTAGTTTTTTGGTAAATTAATTGGTATGGCACTAAATATATAATTTAATTTAGGTAAAATTGTCATTTTTATTATATTAGCTCGACCCAGCCATGAGCAATTGATATTTTTCCAATTAGTTAGATCTGACTTTATTTGTGTGAAAAGTGTTTTAGTTGTAGTCATATAGGTCCTGGGTTTGTTTTGGCAGGTAGATTCCCAAATATTTTATAATGTCTACAGTAACTTTAAATGGGATTTCTCTTTCTATCTCTTACTGTTGAATTTCATTGGAAATATATAGGAGTGACGAGGATTTATGTGGGTTTATTTTATATCCTGCAACTTTGCCAAATTTATTGTCTCAAGTAGTTTTTTACTTTGATTCTCTAGGATTCTCTAAGTATATCATCATATCATCTGCAAAGAGTGATAGCTTGGTCTCTTCTTTAAAAGCCTAATTTGATTCCTTTGATTTCTTTTTCTTCTCTAATTGCTACTGCTAACATTTCTAGTACCAGGTTGAATAAGAGGGGTGATAGTGGACACCCTTGTTTCACCCCTTATCTTATGGGAAATGCTTCTAGCTTCTCCCCATTACATATAGTACTTGCTGATGGCTTTAAATAGATGCTACTTATTATTTTAAGGAAGGCTCCATTTATTTCTGTACTTTCTAATGTTTTTAATAGGAATGGATGTTGTATTTTGTCAAAAGTTTTTTCTGCATCTATTGAGATGATCATGTGGTTTCTGATAGTTTTATTGTTGAGATGATCAATTATACTGATGGTTTTCCTAATATTAAATCATCCTTGCATTCCTGGAATAAATCCTACCTGATCAAAGTGTATTATTCTTGAGATAAGTTGCTATAGTCTTTTTGCTAGTATTTTATTTAGAATTTTTGCCTCTATATTCATGAGGCAGATTGGTCTATAATTTTATTTCTCTGTTTTATCTCTTCCTGATTTAGGTATCAGTACCATATTTGTGTCATAAAAAGAATTTGGTAGGACTCCTTCACTAATTTTCCCAAATAGTTTGTAGAGTATTGGAATCAATTGTTCTTTAAATGTTTGATGGAATTCACTAGTAAATCCATCTGGCCCTGGAGATTTTTTCCTAGGGAGTTGACTGGCTTGTTCAATTTCTTTTTTTCTGAGATGGGGTTATTTAAGTAATTTACTTCCTCTTCAGTTAATATGGGCAACTTGTAATTTTGTAAATATTCATCCATTTCCCTAAGATTGTCAAATTTATGTGCATACAATTGAGAAAAATAATTTCTAATCATTGTTTTGATTTCCTCTTCATTGGAGGTAGATTCACCCTTTTCATTTTTGATACTCATAATTTGGCTTTCTTCTTTTTTTTTATCATATTGACTGTCTATCAAATTTTGTTGTTTTTTTTTCATAAAACCAGCTCTTAGTTTTATTCATTAATTCAATAGTTTTCTTCATTTCAATTTTATTAATTTCTCCTTTGGTTTTCAATATTTCTAATTTAGTATTTAATTGGGGATTTTGAATTTGTTCTTTTTCTAGGTTTTTCAATTGTATGCCCAATTCGTTGACCTCCCTTTTCTCTAATTTAATCATGTATGCATTCAGGAATATAAAACTTCCCCTAAGAATTGCCTTTAATGCATCCCACAGATTTTGGTATGTTGTCTCATTATTATCTTTCTCTTGAATGAAATTACTGATTGTTTCTATAATTTCTTGTTTGACACACTCATTCTTTAGGATTAAATTAATTTCCAATTAGTTTTTAGTCTGTCTTTCCATGGCCCTTTATTGCATATAATTTTTATTGCATCATGATATGAGAAGGATGCATTTAAAACTTCTGTCCTACTGCATAGAATTGTTAGGTTTTTTATGCCCTAGAATGTGGTCAATTTTTGAGTATGTGCCATGAACCGCTGAGAAGAAAGTATATTCCTTTTTATCCCCATTCAGTTTTCTGCAGAGATCTATCATACCTATACTCTCTAAAATTCTGTTTACCTCCTTAACTTCTTTCTTGTTTATTTTGAGGTTGAATTTATCAAGTTCAGAGAGGGGGAGATTAAGGTCTCCCACTAGTATAGTTTTGCTGTCTATTTCTTCCTCTAATTCCTTTGCCTTCTCCTCTAGGAATTTGGATGCTATACCACTTGGTGCATATATGTTAAGTAATGATATTGCTTCATTATCGATGGTGCCTTTTAACAGGATATAGTTTCCTTCCTTATCTCTTTTAATTAGGTCAATTTTTGCTTTTGCTTTATCTGAGATAAGGATTGCTACCCCTGCTTTTTTTTTTTACTTTAGCTAAAGCATGATCTATTTTACTCCAGCCTTTTACCTTTACCCTGTGTGTATCCCTCTGTTTCAGATGTGTTTCTTGTAAACAGCATATTGTAGGATTATGATTTCTAATCCATTCTGCTATCTGTCTCCGTTTTATGGGAGAGTTCATTCCATTCACACTTACAGTTAGGATTGTTATCTGTTTCTTTCCCTCCATCCTATTCCCGCCCCTGGTAATGTTCATATTTTCCCCCCTTCTTCACCCCCTTAATAGTTTTCATTTTGACCACCACCTCCCTCAGTATTCCCTTATAAGCCCCCCTCCCTTTTCCTCCCCTTTACCCTTACTTCTTCCCTCCCTACTCCCTCCCCCCCCCCTTCATAACCCTTTCCCCCCTCCTACTGCCTGCAGGATATTTTTATACTTAGTGTAATATGTTATTTCTTCTTCGTACCAAGAGTGACAGGAACAAATCTCATGCGAAGCTCCTTTCCTTCCCCTCTTTTCCTCTAAAATGATACTTTTTGCATTTCTTCTCCATGGAGTCCTATGCTTAACTGGTTGTTATACCCTCCTTGCACCAGAACCAATGAAGGAAAAGCTCATATGATTCTCATCTCCCTCCCTTCTTTTCCTCTGCTATACTGTTTTTATGCCTCTTTGTGTGGCATAATTTACCCTTTTCCACTTCATTCATTCCTCTTCTTCCATTGCAGTCCCTTTGTAGCCCTTAATAATATTTTTTTAAATCATCATTTTGTGTATTTTATAGTCATACCCTCTACTTGTCTATAACTAGTTTGCTCAAATAGCAGGGTGTGTGTGTGTTTTCCTTGTTCACCTTTCTATATCACTGTTGCATCTTGTAATTGGAGGTTTAATTTTCCATTGAGTTCTGGCTTTTTTTTATCAGGAAGGTCTGGAACTCTGTTATATCATTGAATGACCATCTATTTGCCTGGAAGAATATTCTCAGTCTTGCTGGGTATGTGATCCTTGGTTGTAACCTGAGCTCTTTTGCCTTCCAGAAAATTGTATTCCACTGCCTCTGATCTTTCAGTGTAGAGGCTGCCAGACCAGATCCTGTGTGATCCTCACTGTGGACCCTTGATATTTGAATTGTTTCTTTCTGGCTGCTTGAAGTATTTTCTCTTTTATCTGGTAGTTCTGGAGTTTGGCCACAACATTTCGAGGACTTTTCAGTTTGGGATCTCTTTCAGCAGGTGTCCGGTGGATTCTCTCAATTTTTATTTTACCCTCAGGTTCTAGTATCTCAAGGCAGTTTTCCTTAATGAGCTCTTGGAAAATGTTGTCCAGGCTCATTTTTTCATCATGATTTTCTGGTAGGCCTATGATTCTCAGATTATCTCTCCTGGATCTGTTTTCCAGGTCAGTTATTTTTCCATTGAGGTATTTTACCTCATTTTCTAATTTTTCATTCTTGTTGTTTAGTTTGACTAATTCCTGGTTCCTCATAGAGTTATTTGTTTCAATTTGGTTGATTCTAGTTTTTAGCAAATCATTTTCCTTGGTTAATTTTTGGAGCTCCCTTTCCATATCATACACTTTTCTTTTTAGAGAGATGTTTTCTTCATTATAATGTTTTTCTAATTCTGCAGTTTTGGTTTTGATTTGAATTATTCATTTTGTCTTCTATCTCTCTCATTTGGTTTTCAAAGTTCCTTTTGATCTCATCTAGGAGAGCCTTCTGTGCTTGGGACCCATTCCCTGTTGATGTTTCAGCTGTGGGTGTGGAGTCCACATTGTCTCCCTCTGAGTTTGGTACCTCCCTTTGAGGATAGTAGGACTCCAGAGTCTTTGTAGTCTGCTTTCTACCCATTTTGAGGCAGGGCCGTAGCTATGCCCTTCCTCTAGGGATCCCAAGCCTCTACTGTAGAGGGTTTTGCCCTGGGGCAATAGTTACTATGTTTTCAGGGTCAGAGGGGGTAGGTTGGAGCATTCGAGGTTCACTCTGTCATCCTGGTCTTTGGGGGTCCTGATAGGGGCTCTTTTCTTTTTTTTAATTTCTGGGCTATGAAGTGGTAGCCCCAGGAGTATTTGCTGTCCAGGACAGGGGCCCCTGCATTTGGTTCTTACCTTGCTCTTTCCAGTCCCAGCCCTTTGGTGATAGTCCTGGTAGTGGCCCTTGTGGTTGGTGGGAAGACTTGCCCTCCGAGTTGATCAGGCCTCTTCTGGGCCTGCCTCTGCGTCTGTGGGCCGCACCTTCTGGGCCTGCCTCTGCATCCTATATAACGTGTTAAGATCTGCTTTACATATATTTTCTCATTAAGTCCTCACAACAATGCTATGAAGCAGAATGCTATTCGTTTCTGCGTTTTGCATATGAGGAAACTGAGGCTGAAAGAGGTCCATGGACTTACAAAGAGTCACTGAGCTAGTTAGTGTGGGAGGCAGGATTTGAACTCAGTTCTTTGTCACTCCATGCCTGGCACCATATCCTCTATGCCACCTAATTGCCAATGTCCTTAAAATAACCTTTCTATGATAATAATAATGTCCACAGATGGGAGCATCTGGACTCCCTCACCATCTATAGGGATTTCTCTTCCATTTGTATCCTGAGCTACACAGCCTCTATGACAGTGATCAATACCTTGCGTGAATATATCTCTTTGTCTATGTCTTGATGTTAATAACCAGAGAGTCATTGCACAAAGTGAATTCTGTTGTGTTGATTGATTATATCAAGCCCTGGAACACTGCACAAATTAACAACCATAATCACTCAGCTAAGTTTGGTCATACTAATTACACAAGAAGAAGAAGAACAAGAAATGAATAAATAATGCCTCTTCTTCAGATTCTGTTATATATAGTTGGATAGGTAGATGATGGAACTGGTATGCAAATTACGTATTTATGCATGTAGGTATATTCTGAGTACTCATGTCTAAATATTCTGAGTATTCATGTCTAAATATGTACTAATTATCAGTGAGATGTGTGTGTTTGTGTATGTGTGTACCTTGGGTAGACACTGTAGACAGAAAACAAATCAGGCCCAAAATTGAAGAGGATGAGGAGATTGGGTTAGATTTTCTTTGAGAAATTGCATAATACTTTTAATGACCCCAAGCTTTTCCCTGAAACAAAGACCCATGTTTTTAACCTCAGCATTCTATCATAGTCCCTGAAGAATTAAAGGTGGAGATCACCCAAAGGACAATGGGAAGGTACATGGTGGACAAGAGTAAACTATAGCATATTATCAATGAAGAAATAAATTTGCATGAGAAGTGGTGTAAAGGATATCATTGGAGAGAGGTATTACCTGAAAGGAGATGGGCTGGTCATGTGACAAGGACTAAGGATAGCCAGTAGACAGCCCACATGTTCCACTGATATTGATGGATCATCAGCAGATCTAGGGGAAAGCCCCTGCCACATTATGTAGATTCCCTTCTGCCTCTCTACTTCAATAAGGTAGTCACAATAGAGACATATGAGCCTTCCAAGTACTTTGTAAGTCTTTGCTTCTTTAGTTTCTTAATCTGGAAACATATTCCAGTATGGAAATAGTTCTTCTCTGGGCCCACCTTCATACTGAAATCACTGAGTATCCATGTATATGTTGTCTTGGTTTGGAACATCTTGTCAAGTTGTTGCTACACAGGTTGTAGATATATGTGGCCTTTGCCTGTGCTCTTTGTGAGCACTCTGAGGCTAGATAACCAAATACTCTGTGGGCACACGATGAAATCAACTTTGCTAATTCATTTGCCTCTCTAGGAAGAACCTCTTCCATTTATCTGAAATTCCTTATAACTTCTGGTTTCCCTTTCAATGAGAATGTGAATATTGATATGGTTCACTTTTTCTAGTAGTATAACAGATAATCACTGGATGTTGGACAAAGATTTCACTTTTTGAGTATAAACAGTTAAATTAATGTTTGTAGTTGGTCTTAAACTGTGTGGTTCTTAATACACTTTAGTCCTTTTTCAACTACTCTGCTATCATCACTACAGAAGCATAAGGTTACTGTGAACCATTCTGCATTGTTTCTGTTTCCTGGGTTGCTATGGAGAAACAATTCCTCACCCAGCAGACACCCTATTGGTGATAGATAGGTGGGTCCTTGAATAGAAGATCCAGCTCATGATCAGCACTATAGTTGGAGTCTCTCCAGCATTAAAAAAAAACCTTCTAGAATTTGCACTCTACTGGCATGGCCTTCAAAAACCCAGGGTTTTAACCAAAGGTCAGAACTCCATTTTGCATCTGCTGACTTGCCTGGTTTCAGCTCTACAAAACAAGGAGCCCCTCCCAGGATAAACTCATCACTTCTAAACTTACCACTGTGCTGCTCACTCAAGCCTTGATTGACTCCATCTCCCTCAGCCTCCTCTCTTCTCTGATTAGAGCTAGAAAGAGGAATACCGCACTTCTCCTAATGCCTTCCTTTATAGAGGGCAGAAACTGAACTCTCCAGTCACGCTACTTTGCAGCTGCTGCCCTGCCTAGGTTCAACTTCAAGGAAGAAGATGCTCCCTTGCTGGCTACCCCTGGTATCCCCACCTCCCCACCTTTTTCTGCCTCTTTTTGTGTATTGTTTCCTTTAGATTGGAAGCTTGTTGAGGTTAGGGACTGTTTTTTTTTTAAATTGCATCCCCGGTGGTTTAGCTCAGTGTCTTTCATTTCATAGGTACTTAATAAATGTTCATTGGATTGGAGAAGATGAAGCATCAGGGCAGGGTTTCAGAAGACTATCTGTTCAATAATAGTTATGTGTTACACAGTCCATAAAAATGGTCAATCGTTGTCATATATTATAAGAGTTAACAAAATAGTGGTTTCTATGGCACTTTTTGTTTACAAAGCACTTATCTCATTTGATCCTTACAGTTATCCTGTCTCTGCAATCTGGGAAAGTAACTTTTAATATGATGATTTCACATAGGAGAAAACTAAAACTTGAAGAAGGTAAATGACTGGGGCCAGATCCCACAGCTAGTTAAGTGGCAGAACCAAAGCATTCTGACTCCATTCAGTGCTTTCATGTTATCTACTAAATTATTACCCTAAGCAGATAGTTCCAAACTCACCCATGAAGCCTATCCTTTTGGGGGTTTGCCTTTTATTCGTCAGTAGGTCGTAAAAAGTGTAAGGTGACCTTAGAATAAAGAGCAAGATGGATGAGGGAGAAAGAGTACTTCTCCCCACCCTCACAGGGCTAAGAAACCGAGAGATAATGTAGTCCAGTTTCTTCATTTTACAAATGAGGAAACTGAGGCTCAAAGAGGTTCAAATCCAGTGCTCTTTCCACAACGAATTTCTGTCATTTCTGCAGTTACGAAGTGCTAATCATGTGCGAGACATCTGTGATACAAAGATTAACGTGTCAGGTTTATAGAGTCATGAGACAGAAGTGATGGGGGATGTTCACTAGAGGTCACTCATTTCCAAATTCAGATTTAGGTTTGATATAAGAAAAGAAAAATTCCCAGCAGTCACAGCCTTTCCTAAAGGGGATGGACAGCCTCAAGAGACAACTCTGTTCCTCAGAGTTCTGGAACTGAAGACTTACTGAAGATTTGTGGGAGCTGCTTTAGAAGAGCTGCTTGGTCGAGTACGGGTTAGAAGAAGCAGCCTCTGAGATTCTGTAGTAGATTCTGTGTCTTAATCCCTGCTGAGATATATGAATATACATCTCTGTATGGGTGCTGGGGGAGAAAGAAGAGAATCAAACATGCACACACACACACACACACACACACACACACGAAATATAATCATCCAGGGACTTTGTTCCCAACCCAACCTTTCTTGACATCTCCTATTACTTACCTGTGTTGTTGTTTAAGTCATTTTAGTTGTGTTTGACTCTTTGTGACCCAGTTTTGGGGTTTCCTTGGCAGAGATACTAGAGTGGTTTGCCATTTCCTTCAACTCATTCTACAGATGAGGAAACTGAGGCAAACAGAATTAAATGACTTGCCCAGGGTCACACAGCTAATAAGGCTGTAATAATAAGGCCAGATTTGAATCTAGGAAGGTGAGTCTTCCTGACTCCAGGCCTATACCACCTAGTTGTCCATTACTTACCTGTATGTACACCATATTCCAGACAACTTGAAGTCTAGACCAGTCTTAGAATAAACCCGGAGCTTTCCTGCTTCCATATCTTACCCCACCCTCTTCTTTAAATGTGGAATGTTCTTGGGGATGCGGTGTTGTGTCACATGTCCAATGTTACAGATGTAGTAAATGACATACTTAGAATTTGAATCCAGGTCATAGGACTATAGGGCAGAGAATCATGGCCAGAGAGCAAGAATGGACCACAGTAGATTTAGAGCTAGAAGAGGACTCAGAGGCCATCGAATTCAAAACATGCATTTTGCAGGTGAGACCAATGAGGCAATTTGTCCAAAGTCACTCAGGGAATATACTTACGAGGTGGGATTTGAACCCAGGTCCTCTGACTCCAAAGTCAGTGCTCTTTTCACTAATACTAAAAGCTGCCCTCAGAGGCCTTATAGTTTAACCCATTTATTTTACAAATTTGTAAGCCAAGGCCCAAGGAGGTTAGCTCAAAACTATAAGAAGATTTTTGGAAAACTATGTTCCAAACTTATACACATATATCACAGCTAGGGGTGCAATGCATAGCGCTCTGGGCCTGGAGTCAGGAAGACCTCAGTTCTAATCCAGTTTTAACCTTACTAGCTGTGTGTCCTGGACAAGCCTCTTAACTTCTATGTTCCTACTCTGTAAAATGGAGAATAACAACAATTAGGGCAGAGCCGATAGAGCATCAAGCCTGGAGTCCGGAAGACTCCTCTTCCTGAGTTCAAATCCTGCTCAGACACTTACTAGCTGTGTGACCCTGGGCAAGTCACTTAATCATATCTGTCTGAGTTTCTCCATCTGTAAAATGATTTGGAGAAGGAAATGGCCAACTGCTCCAGTATCTTTGTGAAGAAAACCCCAAATGGGGTCACAGAGATTTGGCTATGAATGAACAACAATAACAACTACTTTCCAGAGTTATCTTATCAAATGAGACAATACTATAGAGTGCTCTGAAAACCTTAAAGTGCTATGTAAATCTAGCTATTATTATTACATACATGCATATTTATCACACATATTCCATGTATCTCTCTCTATTTATACACCTACTATATATGTGGGTATGTATATATGTTTATGTATGTTTATGTGTGTACACACACATATAGGCATACATTTGTACATGTGTGCATACATGCATGTGTGTGCATACGTGCACACATGTGTGCACACATGCATACACGTAAAGTACTATACGAATGTGAGCTATTACAATTATCCAGGAAGCCTGGGATTACCCATAGTTGTAACTTGGAATCCACACCATTTTCTCAATGAGCTTAATTAACCATAGCTATAAATATTGCCTAGACAGCTCTGGCTTTGATGAGGGTTCCTAAAAAGGCAACTTTCTGCTAGTTTTGCAGTTTACAGGGGTAAAGGAGTACTTCATGACCTTTCCATCTGAGGGTCCAGAATATAAATCAGTGGTGCTGGCTTGGGCACTGCCTTCGGTCCAACAGGCCAGGCACTAGGTCTGTTTCCTGTGGGCTTGGCCCTTGGCCTGGCATGCCTACACACAACACTGTGACAAGAGAACAATGGGGCTATGGATCTTCTGGAGGGGGTGAGACTGTCCCTTTCCAGCTGGCTAACCGCCATAGTCCTGACTCAGAGCTAACCACCCAAAGGATGCACCAGGATCCTGTTCGTCTCTAGGCAGAGAACTCCTTGTGGCCGATCACAATGCCATAAAGCAAGGCTGGGCTCACTGGGCATGGTTTCACTCACTGTAGTCTCTGGGGCAGACAGGATGTGATGTGTCCAAAGTATGATTCAGTAGTTTCTGGTTATCTACATTAGATGAGAGATATGGATGGATAACTCAGCCTTGGCCTTTTCCACTGAGTGAATGTGACCTCCATGTAACACTCACGAGAACGATGATGCATTATACCATTAGCAAGGCCAGCAAAATGACCATCTTCTGTGGGTAAAACTGAGCTGTATACAGAGGGGAGGAGGCATGATGGCAACATAAAAGCCTGGTTTCTCTAAGGGAGGGGGGAAAAGCCTTAAATCTAGAGACTTTTACAGCTTTGCTGTATAATCCCTATCAAATCTCTTCCTCCCTGGACCTCAGTCTCCTCATCTGGAAAAGGCAAGGTCCCATCCATGTGGTCCCATCCATTTTTCCTTTTTCTTTGAGTTGGGGTGCCTCTCCTGAGCCCTGTGTCCTCCTCAGGTCAGACAGTTTACAAGAGGTTGCCTCTGGAGCATGACCAGAGAGGGGTGGTGGTGGTGAAACACAGAGAGTTACTTAAAGGAAAAAAAAAAATCTGTTCATTTCAGTGGTACTTCACTCCAATCCAATATTTAACACACACCTGTTGCTCTCATGGCCGTGAGAAATCTCACCACTGAGAATTTTACAAGTTTTATTTTAGCAGAAAGACTCAGCACTTCCATCTTCCTCATTCCCTCCAGTTGTCTTCCTTTCATATCTATTTTGTCTTCAAATAACCTTTCCCAGCCTGCGTTTACTTGGTCTTGCTATAATGACCATTTTTGCTTCACTGAGCAGTTCAGTGTTTCTTATTAAATTCAACAGTTGGTATGACTTTTACTCTCTGTCTTAGACACCCTGGAGCTGTTGATCTTTTTACCCACTGAATTCATTAGCTGTCCTGCTTTTCTCTCTTTTTAATATTCCCTAATGACTATATTTCTTTCTAGCTTCTTCCATTCTGTAGGTACCTGAAAATTTTTTTCCCTGAATTATACTTCCTCTTATGAAAAGAGGTCTCTTCTTTCCCTCATCTACCATCTGTTGCCTCTGGTTAGAGTCCCTTGGCCTCCACTGCCTTCACTTCCTCATCTTCCGCTTCTCTGCTATTTGAAATTTGATTTCTCAGATGGTAGCCATGTCTATACTGGGAAAGGGGGGAAGGGGAGAAAAAAAGAAAAGAAGAAATTTACATGATAACTTTATAGTGTATTTAAAAGGAATAGCAAGCAGTACAGAGTAGTTTTGCAGTTTCATGTGCAATCATCTTTTTTTTTTACTAATGTTATAGAAATGCTTGTTTTATTTCATAAACTAAAGGGGAAGAAAAAGAGAAATTTAATTTCTCATTCTGCCATTCTACCAAAACTTCTCTCTCCAGATTTGCAAATGATCTCTTTATTGCTCAGTCCAGTGAGTTTATCTCACTCCTCAGTGGCATTAGTATTTCTGTCACTTTTGATGCTAAAGTTACAATGAAGCTAGACTCCCTCTGGATATTCTCTCTTCCCTTAGAATTTCCTTGAACTTGCTTTCTTTTCTTTTTTTCTAAAAATTTTTTAAAGATTTTTTAAATCTTTTCTTGACCTTGCTTTCTGTCTTCTCCATCTTGTCCAACTGCTGCTTCTTTGCTTTCTTTTCTGGATAGATCTGGAGCTGGAGCTGGAAGGACATCTATTCCAACCCCTTCATTTTACAGGTAAGGAAAATGAGTCCAAGAGGTTAACTCTTTGGAAAGAGTGGCGCCAGAGTGCTCCTATACAGCTAAGTGGCAAAGTGAGTTGAACGCTGGCTCTGGAGTCAGAAAGATCTGGATTCAAACCCTGTCTTTTATTTTTTTTAATGTAAAATATTAGTTAACTGTTCTTTATATATTGGAGAGGATTCTCTTGTAAATCCATCTTGTCTTAGGTTTTTTTTTTGTTTCTTTTTTGGGGGGGTGGGTAAGGGGGAAGGGACTTTGGACACACTTGTCTTTTTTCCTGAGATTAGTTATTTAAAAATTCTCTATATCTTTTTCTGTTAACCTGAATATTTTGTATTTTTGTAAATATTTATGACTTTTGTTAGTTGTCAGCTTTTTCTTCTTCTTCTTCTTTTTTTTTTTTAAGCAATTGGGGTTAAGTAACTTGCTCAAGGTTACACGGCCAGTTATTTCTGGGTGTGGTGCTGAGTATCTGAGCCCGGATTTGATCCAGGTCATCCCGACACTGGAACCAGTGCTCTTACTCGCTGAGCCACCTGGCTGCCCCTAAGCAATTGGGGTTAAGTAACTTGCTCAAGGTTACACGGCCAGGTGTTTCTGGGTGGGTGCTAAGTGTCTGAGCCCGGGATTTGATCTCCAGGTGTTCTCAACACTGGAGCCGGTGCTCTTATTCGCTGTGCTACCTGGCCGCCCCAGTTGTCAGCTTTTTCATAATATAATTGAGCAAAAATAGTTTCTAATAATTTCCTTTACTTTCTTCTTTATTTGATGTGAATTCTAGTTTCTTCTTTTTAAAAGTTTAATAATTTGAAGTTTATTCTCTTATTTTTGGATAAATTAGCTAATGACTATTTCATTATTAATAAAACTATTTCATAGTTTAAAAAAAACCTCAGATTTTTGCTTTATTTACCAATTCTGTGGGATTATTTTGCTTTCAGTTTTATTTTTTCCTTGATTTTCTGAATTTTTATGTAATGAGGGCCTGGCCAGTGAAAGCACCATCCTCTGCACATGTGCAGTATGCTCTGCCCACCTGGAAGAAGCTAGGGAGCCTGAAAGACATTTTATGTAAATTATTTAATTAATTTTTAAAATTTATTTTATGATATGTAATAGAAGGTCTCTGCTCTTTGATGTTGAGTATGCATTTTATGACTGGTTCCATCAGTCTGCTCATCACATGAAGACTGTTGATTGACTGCTAAACCAGAAGAGAAATACATTCCAAAGGTACTAACCAGTCAAAGCTAATCTCTTGCTCTCACTTTCCCCCTGTATGGCTGTGTTTGTGACAGAATATGCTAGTAAGTGTTTAACAACCAGCTCTTAGGGTGGGAAGTGTTGTACTTAGAACACACTTTTGAAATTTCATCTGCATTATCAACCTTTTCTCTATCACTTTCCTGTGTCTAGACAAGCAACAAAACATCATTGTTTATTTCTGAGGTGTAAATGCTTGCAATAGAATTTTAACATTAGACTCTCATGAGCTGTTTGGCACCCCTGGGTTTGGGAGAGACAGAGATATTGTAAACCTCTGAATAGGAAAAGGTCTCAGACCTCACCTACCTCCTATCATATAAGACCAATATGTGGTTTCTGAAGATGGGCCTCTGTTCTTTGACTCTGTGTGTTTTTCTTCTTTCCTGCCTTAGGTGAAGTAGCATTAGAAATGGCTGTTATCTTGTGAATTTTGAAAGATTTGCAAATGCACTGAGTCTAGATTCTGTGCCAAGCTTTGCTAGAAGTCAGGTAATGATGAGCAAAATCTGAAATGATCTGAATGATACAGCATAGCTCAAAGGCAGCTGCTACAGTAGTTTATTGGTTGCTCATCGTGAATTTGAAAATGAATTTCCAAAAAAGGGACAAATGCTATAGATAAACTGTTTTGACTCTGAGCCTGTTCTCTCCAGAGATTAAAGTGGTATGGGGAGAATGTGCCTTAGGTGGTGGGGATGAGGTAGAGATTCTTTGTTACTTCTGTTCTTGCATATATAAAAAGTAAGTATTAATTTATGAAAACTAATCCATATAATTGGTTAAATGAAACAAGTGATAATCACCGGTGGCCAACATTGGGGAAAACACATAGGAACAACAGCATTAGAGAAAGACACCCTGTGCCCTTTGGGGTACCATGATACCTATTTTGTGTTTAGTTGGAATTTAAAAATTTATCCCTTTTTAAAAAAAATTGCACAATTCATTGCTCTGTCCTTTCTCTTACTGATGAAATCATTTAGGGATGTAAATTTTCCCCTTAAGACGACTTTGGCTTCATTCCAAAAGGTTTGGTATATTATTGTATTGTTTCTTTGATGAAATTATCTATTGTTTATGTGATTTGTTCTTTGAGTCACCATTTCTTCAGTATTAAATAATTTGGTCAACACTTAAGTTTGAACCATTTCTTCAAAGGCCTTTTGTTTATTATAATTTAATTGCATAATGGTAAGTAAAGGATGTGTTTAATATTTCTGATTTTTTGCATGTGTTTATGAGGTTTTTAATGCTCGAGCAGAGTGTCAGTTTGTGTAAAGGTGACATAGACATCTGAGAAATATTGTATACTTCCTTTTCCATTCAATAACTGCCAGGTTGCTATCATATCAAATTTTTCTAAAACTCTATTCAGGTCCTCAACTTTCTTTCTTGGTTATGTTTTTGTCAGAATTATCTAGGCCTGACTACCTGGTACTGGCTAAGAAATAGAGTGGTGAATCAGTGGGATAGATAATGTAAAAATTATATTATAGTAAATGACCATAATAATCTAGTACATGATAAACCCAAAGATCCAAGCTGTTGGAACAAAAGCTCATTATTTGACAAAACCTGCTGGGAAAACTGAAAAAAAAAACAGTATGGCAGAAATGAGGTATAGACCTACATCTCACACCATATGCCAAGTAAAGGTCAAAATGGATACATGATTTATGCATAAAGGGTGATACCATAAGCAAATTAAGTGAGCATGGAATAGTTTATATGTCAGATTTTTGGATAAGGGAAGAATTTAGAACCAAAGTTTGTATAAAGAGGATTACAAAATGTAAAATAAATAATTTTGGTTATATAAAATTAAAGAGGTGTTGCACAAACAAAACCAATGCAACCAAAATGATAAGGAAAGCAGAAAACTGAGGGGAAAATTTTGAAACAAGTTTCTCTTAAAAGTGTCATTTCTTAAATATATAGAAAATGAGTCAAATCTATAAAAAAACAGATGTCATCCCACAATTGATAAATGGTCAAAGGATATGAACAGGCATTTTTCAGACAAAAATCTAAGCCATCTAAAGTCATATGAAAAAATGCTCTAAATTACTATTGATAAGAGAAATGCAAATTAAAACAACTGTGAGGTACCACCTCACACCTATCAGAGTGGCTAATATGACAATAAAAGAAAATGTTGGATTTTGGAGGGGATGTGGGAAGACTGGGACACATGTACTCTTGGTTGAGTTGTGAACTGATCCAGCCAATCAGGAGAGCAATTTGGAACTATGCCCAAAGGGCTATAAAAACTATGCATACTCTTTGATCCAACAATACCTCTGCTAGGTCTCTATCCCAAAGTCATCCAAAAAAAAAAGGAAAAGGAACTATTTGTAGGAAAATATTTATAGTAGTTATTTTTGTGGTGGTTAAGAATTGGAAATCCAAGGGATGCCATCAACTGGGAAATGGCTAAACAAGCTGTGGCATGTGATTGTAATGGAATATGATTGTGCTATAAGAAATGACAAGCAGGATGACTTCAGAAAAATCTGGAAAGACTTACAAGAACTGATACATAGTGAAGTGAGTAGAAGCAGAACAACATTGTACACAGGAACACCAATATTGTTTGATAAAGAACTAAGAATGACTTAGCTATTCTCAGCTTGGATCTCAATGATCCAAGACAATCTCAAAGGACTAATAATGAAGCATATTATTGGCCTCCAGAGAAAGAACTGATAGTAATTGAATACAGACTGAAGCATGCTATTTTCCCACTTTCTTTGTTTTCTTTCTTTTATTCAAGTCTTCTCATACAAAATGAATAATATGGAAATGTTTTACATAATTGCACATGTATAACCTATATCTGATTGCTTATTGTCTCAGGGAGAGGGGAGGGGAGGGAAAGGAGGAGGGATAGAATTTGGATCTCAAAACTGTAAATAAAAATGTTTTTTAAAAATTGTCTAAGCCTGAAAAGGGCTACACTGAAATCCCAATTTACAATTTGTTTAGTTTTTATCAGGTCTATAATTTTGATGAGTTTTTCCTTTAAGTATTTCGATGCCATGCAATTCATTATATATCAAATATCAACATTTCATTATCTGTAGTGTTTATAAGCATAATGTAATTTCCTTGCTTATCTTTTTTAACCTTGTCTATTTTTATTGTTGATTTATCTAATACCATTGTCGCCCTCAACCCTTGCTTTTTAAAATTTTGCTTGAGGCATAATAAATTTTGCTTTTATCTCTCATTTTAAGTCTATGTGAACCTCTGTGTTTCTAATATTGTTGGATTCTGCTTTTTGGTTCATTCTGCTCCCCTTCACTATTTAGTTTTGTTTTTTAGATTTTTCTTTTTGCTTTTTGGAGGGAGTAAGGTAGGGCAATTGGGGTTAAGTGATTTGCCCAAGGTCACACAGCTAGTTTTGTGTTAAGTGTCTGAGGGCAGATTTGAAATCAGGTCCTTCTGACTCTATTCACTGCGCCACCTAGCCGCTCCTCCCCTTCACTGTTTTATAGCTGAGTTTATCCTTCTCATTCATGGTTATGATCGATAATTATGTTTTTCCTCAATAATATCCTTCTTTGCATTTCTTTTTTTCTGTGCATAGTGTCCACTTGTATCATTAAGACATATTAAATTGAAATATCCATTATAGTCACAAAACTGAGCTTATCTTTAATAATGGACATTACAATAGCCATGAGAAGGGTCATTGGCTATTTGGGAAACAGTACTGAGTTCTTCAACAACAACAAAATGATCTGATTTGCATAAAACAAGTGAATAAATAGTAACTACAAGTGTTTCTCATGCAAAATAGAGAAAGGTACAATAACTTTACTGCTTGTATTTCATTACTATGAATACCTTAATTTAATTTGTTATCATAAAAACATCATGAAGAATAATTGCATCAAAAACAACCAGGGAAAGCTAGGTGGTGCAGTGAATAGAGCACTGGTCCTGGAGTTAGGAGGACCTGAGTTCAAATTCAACTTCAGACACTTGACACTAGCTGTGTGACCTTGGGCAAGTCACTTACCCCCAATTGCCTTGCCTTTCCCTCTCCAGAAATAAATAAATAAATAAATAAATAAATAAATAAAACAACCAAAGTTGAATGGAAAGAAAATATTGATGGCTTTCAACAGAACAAAGAAAATAGATAAATTGTCATCACTCAGTGATCTCATTTAATCCACAACATCTTAGGCAGAAAGGAAAAGTTGATCTCAACTTCTTTCTTCAATCTGAGGGCTCTCAAATATCAGCCATCTCCATTATGTAGACTTTAGGCACCAAGCCAGTGGTTCCCTTCATTTCTCCAACCCACCAGCCAAAATCTATTGTGGCCCTTGCTGAGAATAGATAATATCATCATGCTTAAGTGACAACTCAGCAAGAGCAGCCCCTTTGTAATACTCCTTAAAAATTAACATAGTGCTTTTATCTCCTGAAGTATGAGTTAACATTGGGACTCATTAACATTGTTCCTTCATTTTCCCAGTAGCACTGCCATTATCTTCTTCTGGGAGTCCTTCATAATTTCCTCATCCCTTAGTTTGCCATTTGTCAGTGGACTCTTGATTGGGGGATCATGATCAGCACCATCATGTAATTCTCCTATTTTGTCATCATCCTCAGGAAAAAGCCAGATTCCATATCCTGTAACAAACATTTCAGCTAATGTACCTATTCCTCAGTATCTAGGGGAGTGGCTGCCATAAATTGGCAGGTATATTTATCAGGAGCTGAGATTTCAAAATAGTGGTCTTTGATTTATTAGAAGTATTTATTAGAACACAGGCATGAAATCAGGAAGAATCATTTTCCTGGGTTCAAATCTGACCTCAGACACTTACTAGCTATTGTGGCCCTGAGCTAGACACTCTCAGTTTCCTCATCTGTAAAATGAGATAGAGAAGAAAATGGCAAACCACTCCAGTATCTTTGCCAAGAAAACCCCAAACCGGGTCACAAAGAGTCAGACCAATTGAACAACAAAGTGTCCATCACATTCCTTTTTCCCCCTACAATCCTTTTTTGTGGTATCTTTCCTAAGGGTATTATTCATTTTGCCACAAGTAGGCATCTGTAGCAAATTCACCCTACTGTTATCTTTCTTTGTCACTCCCATGATAATAGAAAACTTGCTGAGAGCACTAGACTATTACCATTCAAATCCCCGAAAGCTGTCACCTTCATTTTTCAAGGTGGTCAGATGGAAGGTCCTGTCCTGCAGCTGGAGGAGACTGGCTTCTGTTGGCTGCTATCATCCTAATCCCTTTCACAGCGATCTGATGTTTGGGAGAACATATTTGGAGTCATCGTATTCTTCCCCATCTTTACAATGATGTTGTCTTGGACTTCTGGGATAACAGACAGATGCTTCATTTATTTTCTTAATTAGGGATTCTCTCTTTTCCTTTCCTTTCTTGGATACAGGTTCCCCTCTCAGTGTGTCTGCCACAAATGGTTCAAGATGACTTCACAGGTTGTCAGGGCAGTGCGGAGACTAGGAGAAGCAGCTGCCATACAGCGAAGGAGGAGCTAAGAAGACAGATCCGACCACCTGCATAGAGCTGGGGTAGACATGGGGCGGGGAGGGGCATGAGGCGAGGGCTGCATTCCAACAAGGAAAGACCTTGATGCCAGGGTCAGGAGTTGGACTTGTGTAATGCCAACCAAAGGCAACTTCCCAAGGTTCAAAACACCAGCATAGCTGCTCTCCATTTTATTCAGTGACAATTTAAGAACAGAGAAAATCAAAATATAGCATAATTCAAAATACAGCATTCACCAAGTGTAATTCAATAATTCCCAAGTACTACTCCACCCCTGGACATTATAATTCATTTAGTCAGTCCCAAAGACCCTCTTCTAAGTACTACTCCACACCTAGGCAGTACCTTCATTTAGTCAATCACAAAGCACAAAAAAGTCAAGTTCCCCACTCTTGGATCACATCTGAATAGGCCATCTACCCCAGAGTTACAACAAGCTTAAGCACAGCATTTAATACCCAAAGAGAGGTCTTTTCTTCATCTTGACCCGAGGCAAGTTCTCAGCAATCTTTGTTCCTGGGGAGACAAAGCTTAGCAAGGCCACAAGATACATTGCCAGTGTCCTCATTAATTTATTCTCTGTCAGCAGAACAGTCCTAGGACCCCTGAAAACATTAGCAAAGCCCTCTTGCAGGATTTCTGTAAATATACAACAAGAAAATCCTTCTTCAGGGCTTCTGGACCAACAGCAAGGTTCCAGAACCTCTGCAACAACAGCATTGGCCTTCACCAGTGGGCACAATTCAGTCTCTGTCTGCAGAACAGTCTCAGGACCCCTGAACCAACAGCAAAGTTCCAGAACCTCTGCAACAACAGGATTGTCCTTCACCAGTGGACGAATCTGGCAAAACAACATCAAAACAGACAAAGTACCATCATAACAGCCATGTCTCCTCAGTCCTTGGTAGCTCTGGGTGGCAGCTCTCAAAAGTCCTGGGCAGTTCAAACTGGCCCTCAGCAATCCTCTCAGTTTCTGCCTCCATGATGCTGCTTCCAAAAAAGATTCCCAAGCTCTGGGTTTTAACACAAATCAATCCAAAAACCAAGCCAATACAGGGGGATCTTTAAATTCCATTACTATTCCAACTTGCCACGGGTTTGGCCTGGCCTTGCCCAAGCCCCTCCTTTTATGTAATGTACACTTTTTTTGTCCCCTCCCTTCCCCCTTCCCCAGTCTCTTTACAACAAAAAAAAGTTTGTGGAAGGAAAAAGAAATGTGATCAGCACTTAGTTGTTCAATCCTGTCTGGCTCTTCATGATCCCATATAGGGTTTTATAGGCAAAGATACTGGCATGGTTTGTCGTTGCCTTCTCCAGCTCATTTTACAGATAAAGAAACTGAGGCAAAAACAGGGCTAAGTGACTCGCCCAGGGTCACAATAGGTAGTAAGTGTCTGAAGTAAGATTTGAACCCAGGAGGATGAGTCTTCCTGATTTCAGGCCTGTGTTCTAATAAAGTGTTTATTTTCCTTCCTTTTATTTTTTACTCTTCTAAAGCACTTAATTCAATTCCAATTTTATATGTTGTTGTTGGACAGTTTGACACCTCTGACAGACTACCTTGGATGCTATGTGTGCCCTACCTGTTGCTGTAGTTTGGTGTGAACTGTCCTGGCAGTATGACTATTTATTTATGGAATAAAACAAGCATTCCCATAACATAGTATAATTTAAAAAAAAATGGTTACACATGAAAACTAAAAATCTGTTATATACAACTTGCGATCCCTTTTAAGTATAGAATAAAGTTGTTGTGTAAATTTCTTTTGTTTTCCTTTTTTTTCTCCCCCCAAATGGCTATCATTAGTCATAGCTATGTATTATATATGTATGAATATATGTAAATCATTACACATTACACATATGTAAATCATATTTCTATTTCAGTTCTTTCTCTGGATGCAAGTATCATCTTCCTTAATAGGTCCTTTGTTGTTAAATTGGGTATTTATAATAGTCAAATGACTTATTTGCTCGAAGCTGTTCTTAAAACAATATTGCTGTTACTGTATACAACATTCTCTTGGTTCTGCTCATTTCACTCTTCATTATTTCATGAAAATCTCTCTGTTTTTCTAAGCGTATCGAGCTCATCATTTCTTCTTTGCTCAGAGTGACCACTAGTTTCTGGCAATCTTTTTTTGTGCAGTCCTGGGCAGGACAGAGGAGGTTATAGACATTTCTCTCTGGTTTTCTCTGTCATTGTTCCTTTTGGCACATTTTTAGAACTTGGAAAACTTGAGGGAAACTTAAGTTCCTCTAAGACCTCTCATGTCATCATCTTAACCAGAAGTCTCCAAGGACTCCTTTCACCAGATCCTGTAGCCAATCCCATTCTGCAGAGGAAAACTCTGTGCCAGCCCTCCCACTCACCCCACCCTCCTGGCCTCATTAGGTCTCTATGTCCTAAAACAGCTCATATTCGACCAGCTGTATAAGTCTCCACCTGAAAGTAGTCTCAGGATGTCTAATTTTGAAAGCTAGACATTTTTGGATGTGATGACCTAAGAACTGGCAAAGTTCAGTGAAATTGGAGCTTCAAAATTAACCATAAACTAACAGTACAAAAAAGTATGATGAGCAGCTACTTCTACACATCCAAAATATGTTCCTGTTTAAAAATGGGAAACTGAATACCATCCATTTAAAAACATTAATACTTCAACTCCTATCAATGCCAAGAAGATAATTAAACCATAAAACTACTTTCTAGTCATTGGATGATACCTCTTTCTTATGCAAAATGATTATTGCCTTTTAAGAGTGTATTGGAGGATAAGGTACAGGGGGTGTGTGTGTGTGTGTGTGTGTGTGTGTGTGTGTGTGTGTGTGTGTG
>NW_027185903.1:38956462-38959915 GCF_028583685.1 Petaurus breviceps papuanus
GTGTGTGTGTGTGTGTGTGTGTGTGTGTGTGTGTGTGTGTGTGTGTGTGTGTATTAGGAGAGGGCAAAGGTGTTCATTTGGAGCAGGGGGGAACCAGTACTCCCTGGCACCACTCATTTACACTGATGCCAATTCCCTACTGCACTAGGGAGCACACAAAAGGCAAACTCCCTTTTGCAGCTGTACAAACTTCCCTGCAGATGTGCACCTCACCCTTTGCCCCCTGAGGTAATTCCAGACCCATGTTTGACTTTCTGGGCCTTCTTTAAGGGACAGAAAAATACTGCTCACTTGTGGTTCTTGTTCCTCTTCTAGGCAGAAGTGGGTGAAGCAAAGGTTGAATTTTCTGGGCCAGTGCTTAGAACCTCTACTCTCATCTACATGGGTGCCCTGTCATACATCTGGGGTTTAGGGATAGCAGGGGCTGCTTGCTAAAGCGGAAGTACCGGCTCCTTTAAAAGCAAACATATGGACAAATAAATAGATAATAAATAAATAAATGAATAAATAAATAAGTGCATAAAATACTAAATAGATGATTCTCTGGATAGTTTTCTCTGTAATAATATAACAATGGGTTTTGTCCACATTCTGAAAGAAAGGTTTGCATTTAACTGTGATGAAATAGATTCAAGACTTTCTCCCTTCTAGACCGCTTTTCCAGACCTGTGATTTCATGGGCATAGAGAATTCTCTTCTATCACAGTATATAGGCATCCCCTCTGTAATGAACAGGGGATACTTGCTTTTGAGGCTAGAACAGGTGACAAGGGTGAGTATACTGGAGAGTGATGATAAGAAAATGTCTGTGGTGGAATCAATAAACATTTATTTAGTACCTATTATGTGTCATACACATAGGATGCGAAAAGAAGAAAAAGACAGTCCCTGACCTCGAGGAGCTTACATTCTAATGAATATGAGGCAAGACGAGGGCTGGCTGCATAGAAAGATCTATGTCACTCAGACCTCCTCATTCAGAACAACCCGGGCCCCGGGGTGGGCTTTCTGGAGGTGAGAGTGTTAAATCTCCCAGGAAGGCAGCATTGGAGAACCAAGGGGCAAGCCGCCACGAGGAAAAGTTCCTTCAAGTAAGATAATATTTGTAACCAGTGCCTGACACACAGTAGGGGCCTAATAAATGCTTATTCTCATTACCCCTACTTATGGTGAAGCTGCAGGTCAGGAATATTTCTGCTTTTGCATTCAGATCCTTATGCTTCCCTAGAAAGATGGGAATGGATTGAGAGCCTGGATAGAGAGCTGGCCTCAGAGGGAAGAAAATACCAGTTCAAGTGCTTCCTGACATGCTACCTGGCCTGATGGTATGCCCACCGGCTTCAGGATCCATCCTTCTGCAGAACCTTCCTGGGAGACCTAATGCTCTCTCCTCCGGAACCCCCGCCCTGAGGCCTCCGTTGTTCTGAATGATGTGATCATTAGACTGTAAGCTCCTAGAGGGCAGGGATTGTCTTTTGTTTCTTTCTGTATCCTCAGCCTTAGTACAGAGCATGGAACATAGTAGGTGCTTAATAAATGTTCATTGGTTCCACCCTAGCCATTTTCTTATCATCACCTTCCAATCGACTCACTCTGGCCATCTACTCTAGCCTCAAAAGCAAGTACCGCCTGTCCACTACAGAGAGGATGCCCATATACTGTGGCAGAAGAGAGTTCCCTATGCCCATGAAATCACAGGTCTGGAAAAAAATCATGTAATTCCCAAGGTTTAGTGCCGTGTGTGCCACTCAGTAGGAGGCATTTAATAAATGCTTGTTGTTTGAGTGCTAAAAGGTGCCAAGGGATAATCCTGGAGGGGAGGATTGATTGGGGTATGGCAGTTTTTTATACTTCAGGCAAGGTGAGATCTCTAAAGAAGTATATCCTCCGACAAAGGAAATTATCCCTCCTCCCAGCACCCTGGAGCAAATCCCCATTCTTTCAGGGCTAGTTGTAGCTTCAGCGAAAGGCAGTCACATGGTCATTGCTTGGTTTGGTGCTCTTAGAAGAAAAGTTAAATAAATATAGTCCATAGAATATTCTTTATCCTGTTACAGCAAGGCACAATCCAGGCTTAAGGAAGCATATATAACTTCTCTGGGGTTTTCGCTATTGGAAGGTACCCTCCCCCACACTCCCACAACAAACCCTGATGAAGCTGCCCAGAAGTTAGCCATCCCTGTGGGTATCAACTCATGGCATTCACACCTTTCTTTTTTTTATAGCTTCCTTGGCCTCCAGTTTGTTTTTCCACATTTCTGGTTTCCTTTTCTTCCTCCATTGCCATTGACTATACCTCACTGACTGCCAAAGCTAAGGGAAAAAAGGGGGTGGGAGAGGACAGGGGCTGGGCAGAATGCCTTTGGCCAGCAACTTTCTGCCTTGCTTTGGATACCAGTTCCTAGAAGGATACCAGCCTTCACTCCATACAGGGCCCAGGAGAAGAGGGTGGAAGTGGGGCACAAAGTGGGTACCCCAAGAATAAAATGTAGCTGGCTCACAGCTGTCACATATTGTCAAGTTTTCAGGATTGATTAGTTGTGCTGATTTTGTTTCCTCTTTAAAAATATTATTTGTTGTAAGGAATAAGCTCTCTGAAAGGTATTTGGAAAAGATACCAGGGAGAATTATGATGATGTAAAAAACAAAAGACATCAATAAAAACTTACTTAAAATTTTTTTTAAAGTGTAGCTGGTTCTAAATGAGGTCACAGAGTAAAACCAATGATGTATGACCAGCTATGTCAATTACTTTTCCTTTCTTACCTGGTTCTTTCAATTTGTGCCTTCCATGTTCACTGACATTTTTACTTGCCTAAGAACTCCTGGAATATAACTGACCCAGACCAACCCTGTCAGTGTAGTCACTTAACTTCTGTTTGCCTCAGTTTCCTCATCTGTAAAATAGGAATAATAATAGCACCCCCAGGATTGTTGTAAGGACCCATTGAGATAATAATGGTAAAGTGCTTAGCTCAGTGCCTGGCACATAGTAAATACTATATTTTAGTTATTAAATTTATTTAGTTTAGTTATTAAATTTGTTTAATTACTAAATTTTAGTAATTAAATTTGTTTAATTACTAAATTTTAGTTATTAAATTTGGTTAATTACTAAATTTTAGTTATTATTATTAGTATAAAAGGCACTAGATTCTGAGTCAGCAGACATAGGGACTTAGTCAGCAGGTATTTATTAAGTGCCCACTATCATGCACGAAGTTCTATGCTAAGCTCGGGAGACACAAAGAAAAGTAAAGACAGCTCCCACCCTGGGGAAGCTCAGAGGCTAAAGGGGAGACCAAGTGTCTGTCAGAGTGTCAGAGGCTAAAGTGTCAAAGTGTCAAAGTGTCAGAGGCTAAAGTGTCAGAGGCTAAAGTGTCAGAGGTTAAAGTGTCAAAGTGTCAAAGTGTCAGAGGCTAAAGTGTCAGAGGCTAAAGTGTCAGAGGCTAA
>NW_027185903.1:38959925-38980335 GCF_028583685.1 Petaurus breviceps papuanus
AGAGTCAGAGGCTAAAGTGTCAGAGGCTAAAGTGTCAGAGGCTAAAGGGGAGACCGAGTGTCTGTCAAAGTGTCAGAGGCTAAAGTGTCAGAGGTTAAAGTGTCAGAGGCTAAAGTGTCAAAGTGTCAGAGGCTAAAGTGTCAGAGGCTAAAGTGTCAGAGGTTCAAGTGTCAGAGGCTAAAGGGGAGACCAAGTGTCTGTCAAAGTGTCAGAGGCTAAAGTGTCAGAGGCTAAAGTGTCAGAGGCTAAGTGGAGACCAAGTGTGAGCATCTATGTACAAACAATTTACGTGCAGAATGAATTGGGGATGATCAGAGAAGGGAGGCACTAGAGTTAAACGGGTTCAGAAAAGGTTTCTTGTAAAAAGGGTGATTTTTAGCTGGGGCTTGAAGGGAGCCAGGGAGGCCAAGGGGCAGAGGTAAGAAGAGAGAGCATTCCAGGTCTGGGGGACAGCCAGAGAAAATGCCAGAACTGGGAGATGGTGAGTCTAGTGCAAGGAATAGCAAGCTTGCTGTTGTCACTGGATCACAGAGTATATGGGAGGGTGAAAAGTATAAGAAGACTGGAAAGGTGGGCAGGGAGAGGTAGGATATGAAGGGTGATGAAGGCCAAAGAGAGGATTTTTATATTTGATCCTGGAGGCGATAGAGAGAAATTAGAGTTTATTGAATAGGAGGCTGGCATGGTCAGACCTGAACTTTAGTATAATCACTGTAGCGGCTGAATGGAGGATGGTTTGAGAGAGACATAGGGAAAGACATGGCAGAGTGAACAGCAGATTACTTTTTTTATCAACTAATTTATTTAATTTTAGTTTTCAACATTCATTTCCACAAACTTTTGAGTTTTAGATTTTCTCCCCCTCCCTTCCCTTCCCCCTCCCCAAGATGGCATGCAATCTGATAAAGTCTCTACATATACATTCTTTTAAAACATATTTTCACATTAGTCATGTTTTAAAGAAGAATTAGAATGAATGGAAGAAACCCTGGAAAGAAAACAAAACAAACTCCCCCCCCCCAAAAAAAAGAGAGAGAGAAAAAGCAAATAGTCTGCTTTGATCTACATTCATACTCCAAAGTTCTTTCTCTGGATGTGGACAGCATTTTCCATTATGAGTCTTTTGGCCTTGTCTTAGATCCTTGCATTGCTGGGAAGAGATAAGTCTAGCAAAGTTAATCATTGAACAATGTGGCTGTTACTGTGTACAATGTTCTCTTGTTTCTGCTCATTTCACTCTGCATCAGTTCATATAAGTCTTTCTAGATTTTTCTGAAGTCCACCAGCAGGTTACTTATTAACTTCTTTGCTATTTAGTAGCTGTGTAATTGGTAAATGTTTAACAAAGTAAATACATTTTTTTGTTGCTGAGTTGTTTCAGTTGTGTCCAACTCTTCATGACCCCATTTGTGGTTTTCTTGGCAAAGATACTGGAGCAGTTTGCCATTTCCTTCTCCACCTCATTTTACAAATGAGGAACTGAGGCAAACAGGGTTATATGACTTGGCTACAGTCACACAGCTAGGAATGTCTGAAGCCAAATTTGAACTCAGGAGGATGTCTTCCTGATTCCAGGCCTGACACTCTATCCTCTTTACCACTTAGTTACCCCTTATGCACATCACATACCTGATTGTAACCATTTCAGAGACTGTGAAAGAAGAAAACAAAATATGGAACTATCTTTTTTTTTCTCTCCTAGAATTAAAGAATTTTAGAGCAGGAAGGGACCTTTGGGATCATCCAGTCATTGGATCATAGATTTACATCCAGAAGGGATCTTGGATGCCCTTGAGTCTTACCCCTTTATTTTACAGATGATAAAAGTGAAGAGGTTATAAGAGAGTTAAGTGACTTATCCAGGGTCACATAGCTACCATCAGAGGCAACCCAGGTCTTCCTGACTTTCAAACCAGTAGTAACTCTATCCACTGCCTCACTCTGCTGCTGCTGCTGAGGAAACTGAAAATGAGGAAGAGGATGTGACTTGGCCTCAGGTCTAATTTTCATTGAAAAGCAGATTCTAGTGCACTTAATTTTTGTTGATAATCTAAAATTTTTATTTTGAATCCTTTTTTTTTTCTTCTGCCTGGGTTTTGCAATTTAGACAATAGGAATTGGAATCCTTTTTAAAATTTCCTTTTTGAAATTACTCCTTTCCTCTGTTTTGCCTTAAACTTACTTTGGCAGAATTACAGAGAGCTGGCTTCGTTCCTTTCTTAGTTGCTTTCAGCTCAGTTGGATGGGAGAGGAGAGGAGCTGGAAGGCAGGAAGGAAGAAATGACATAGATGCTTCTTCTCTTAGAAGCACAAGTTGCAGTGTTTGGGAAGAGCTGGACATAGTCAGAAGAGTGGTCTTAGGGAAGCACTGGGATCCACAGCTCTCATCCAGATTCTTTACTCGTATCGTCGTTAAGGTGTTCTGTCATTTTTCAGTTGTATCCAACTCTTCGTGACCCCATTTGGGATTTTCTTGTTAAAGATATCAGAGTGGTTTACCATTTCCTTCTCCAGCTCATCTGACAGATGAGGAAACTGAGGCAAACAGGGTTAAGTGACTTGCCCAGGGTCACACAACTAGGGAGTGTCCGAGGCCAGATTTGAACTCAGGAAGATGAGTCTGCCTGACTCCAGGCCTGGCACTCTATCCACTTGGTCATCTTAGATTCTCTGTGCCTAAGTTGAATTGTACTCAACACTTAAAGTTCAATAAGCATTTATCATGCACCTGTTGTGTGCTGTACATTGTGCTAAATGCTGGAGAATGATACAATGTTTAGATAAGATAGAGCTCCTGACCTCAAGGAGTTTACAATCCAATAGTCAACTTACCATTGCTAAAGGTATTTAAGTGGAGCCTAAATATGCCAAGGATATTATAAAAGGGATCTACCTTTTGGGCAGAGGGTTAGACTAGATGATGGCTAAGTTCTCTTCTAACTCTGAGGTTCTAAGAATCTATATAGTTACATGGCATGAGAGCACAAATAACATTACTCTATACAAAGGAAACTCAGATTTTATGTTTTGAAACTTCAACCAATGCATGAGTTCAACCCTCTTTCCACTGCTGAAGCCTACAACACTTCTCAGCTTTTCTGCCATTCTTATACATATCCTTCTACAAAGCCACCATAGAATATCAACATGGTAGATACCACCCTCTAAGTCTTTTGTGGATACCACAAAATGCTGTCTCTCTCTCTGAACCCCGATTTTCATTACAGGACTAACATATCTCATCTTTCTGTCAAACAAGTCATGCACACAGTATTTTATGCCATTTTAACATGTAAGTAATTATTGGTGAATTAGTGTTATTCTGGGATCCATAGAGTTGGATGAGAGGGTAATTAATTTCACCTGCCCATTTCCTCTACCATTTAATAGTAAATGCTTTCTAAATGAGTGATTTTTGTGGTAGGCCATTAACAGCACCAAAGAGGGAAAGGGAGCCCATGCACAAAACTTATAATCTAGTGAATTTTATTGAAGAATAGTTTTAATAGTGATTAGAAAGAAGGACCAGGGATGAGGGTGCTGTGATCCTTCTGGTATGGGCCTCTAGTTATCTGGGCAACTGTCTACAATCTCAGATAAATTCATAGGGTTGGCAGCACCTTGAATGGTTTGAGGGGGTTAGCAGCTCTAACTATGATTCCCCAACTTTCTCTTTGAATACAGGAAGCTTTCAATCTCTGATTATGCCAGTGATGTACCTTCAGTTTCCTAGTTCCCAAGGATTCTAGGGCAATGATTGGTGAAGAGACAAGGTGTTTATTACATATGTTCTCTGCTCCAAGATCTATACTTTGGGGCCTTTGAACATAGTGCTTGGTTGGAGGAGCAAAGGAGGAAGAAAGGAAGATGAGAACTATTTGTATTGCTTCCCAAATTTATTGGGCCTATTCTCATGAATAAACAAATGAATAAATAGATGAATGAAAAAACACTTATTAAGCATTTACACACAGGCACTGTGTGAGGTGGTAGAAATAAAGATCCAAAAGTGAGACAGTCCCTGACCTCAAGGAGTTAACATTCTAATAAGGGGCAATATATATAAAGGAGTACTGTCCAGGGAAGGGAATTTTTGTCTGAGATGGGGAGCCTAGGAATAGTGAGTAGAACCATGGAGCAGTTGACTATCATGTCTTCCCCATGGGTAATGGCAGTATTGATTTGATTACCGTTCACAAAGCAAGAAGTGAAAAGGGGCATATTGCCAAGATAGAGAGAGGTTGGCAAGATGACACAATATATACCAGGTGGAGAGATGTGAGTCATTTAGGTGAGTTTGTACTTATTTACCAATAAGTCAGATTCAGTCCCAATGGAAAGAAAGATGTCCCAGGATGTCTGGGATGAATGAACTTGATTATGGGCTGAGAAATGTTCTGTCAAAAGTTTCTCAAACCATTGCAATCAATATTAGAAGGAAAGCAGGGAACTGGGGAAAATTTTTTATAGCAAGTTTCTCTGATAAAAGTCTCATTTCTCAAACATATAGGGAATTGAGCCAAACTTATAAAAATAAGACAGGTGATAAATGGTCAAAGGATATGAGCAGGCAGTTTTCAGAAGAAGTCAAAGTTACTAATAGTCATACAAAAAATTCTCTAAATCACATAGAGAAATTCAAGCTTTAAAAAATTTCAAGATTCTGCCTCACACCCAGATTAGCAAACATGACAGAAAAGAAATATGATAAATGCTGGAGAGGGTTCAGGAATATAGGGACACTAATGCACTGTTGGTGGAGCTGTGGCCTGGTCTAGTCATTCTAGAGAACAATTTGGAAATATGCTCAAAGGATTACAAAGCTGTGTATTCTCTTTGTCCTAGCAATGTTGCTATTAGGTTTGTACGCCCAAAGACACCAAAGGAAAAGGACCCATATGTACAAAAATATTTGTAATTGCTCTTTTGAAAATATTTCATTTTCCCCAATTGCATGTAAAAACAATTAGTAACACTTTAAAAAAAAGTTTTGAGCTCCAAATTTTATCTCTCCCTTCCCTCTCCCCTCCCTGAGACAGTGAACAATCTGATGTGGATTATACTTGTGCAATTATGTAAAACATATTTCCATGTTAATCATTTTGTGGAAGAAAAGAAAGAGATAGAGAGAGAGAAGGAAGGAGGGAGGGAGGAAGGAAAGAAGGAAAGAGCCATAATGAAAAATGCTATCCACCTTAGGAAAAAGAGAACCGGTAAATTTTGAGTACAAACTGAAGCACACTTTTCTACTTTATTTTTCTTGCTTTTATTTTTTTTTTGGCAATATAACTAATGTAGAGATATGTTTTGCACAACTTCATGCAAAATGGATATCATATTTCTGGCCTTCTCAATAGGAGGGGGAAGGTAGGGAGAGAATTTGGAATTGAAATAAAAATTAAAAAGAGAGAAGGGGCGGCCAGGTAGCACAGTGAGTAAGAGCACTGGCCCCAGAGTCAGGATGACCTGGGATCAAATCTGGGCTCAGACACTTAGCACCCACCCAGAAACATTTGGTCATATAACCTTGAGCAAGTTACTTAACCCCAATTGCTTAGGGGCAGCCAGGTGGTGCAGTGAGTAAGAGCACCGGCCCCAGTGTCGGGATAACCTGGGATCGAATCTGGGCTCAGATACTTAGCACCACACCCAGAAATAACTGGCCGTGTAACTTTGAGCAAGTTACTTAACCCCAATTGCTTAAAAAAAATTAAAAAAGAGAGTTTCTCAGAATTCAGGAGCTAAAACCTTCACACAGATAGTTGTAGCGCAAGGGGACTATAGATAAGGGGCATCATGGTTCAGTGACTACAAGATTGGCTAAACAAAAAACAAAAGACCATTAGAGTTTCCCTTATAGAACTTCTTATAGGCCACCTTGCAATCCTTTTCCAAAATCAAATTCTGGATGGCTGGAATTTCTGTCTCAGAGTCTTGCTGTCCTGATTGGTCATTACCTCAGGTGCTTACTACCTCTAGGCCTGGAATCCAATCACACTTTAGACTTCTCACCAGACGCCATGACACTATACACATAACCCCCATATTACCCAGTCTCACTTCCTTGTTCTGAAACCATCATCAAATCTGTTGTCAATGCTCCTGGAAAGAGTGGGTCAGTATACTCTCTTATGACCACTCACCACCTCTGTAGCTTTTCAAACCTAAATATCTTTCCCTGGCCACCACACTTCTATATATGCTGTCTCCCCTTGTTAGAATATAATCTCCTTGAAGACAGACATTGTTTTTGTTCTTATATTTATATCTCCAATGTTTACACAGTGCATGACACATAGTAAATACTTAAGAAATGTTTTTTCATTTATTCATTAAATTTCTCCATGGCCTAATTTAACTTAACTCTCCTGAGTCTTTAACTCTAAAGCAAGAATTCTTAAATATAGTCACATGTTAATAATGATCACTCCGGACTTTTCTTCAGGATTTCACATATTTCGGTGTCCTGCTTCAATAAGACGGAGAGTACAGAGTGGCTGCAATTGGCCCTGGAGATGCTGGTGCCTTGTGATTGCCTTCTTAAAGCTACCGTTCAGCTTTCCTTTATCCTTTGGAATACCTGTGCTTTTGAGTCTTTGAAGATCACAACTTCATGATTCACAGCTTTTCAACCCCATTGGCAGACCAAGAGTGCTAAAACGATGAGCTTTGGTGGGGGGAGCAACCTTGAGAGAACAATTTTCCAGAGTCAATTTAATTTAATGAACATTATTAAGTATTTACGATATATATGCAAAATACTGTGCTAAATGTTTTGTATATAGAAACATTGTTTTAAAAGAGCCTTTGTCCTTAAGAAGGCAAATCTTTTGGTTGGATGTAACAATGGACAGACATAGTGCTTAGCATAGTTCCTGGAACATAGTAGGTGCCTAATAAATGTTTACTGGATCATACACATAGAACTGAAAGTGACCTTAGAGGTTATCTAGTCCATCCTCCTTGTTTTATAGATGAGGAAACTGGAGTCCAAAGATGTTGAGTGACTTGCCCAAAGTCACCTAACTAGATTTAAACCCAATCCACTGACTCTAAATCTTCTTGTCTTTTCCACTAAAAGATAATGTGAGAAGTGAGCACTGGAAACTGGAAGGATTGAATGTTCAAGGCGACATGAAAGGTCATAGCCCAGGTTTCCCACAGAAGTTCTAAACACCAGCAAAGGTCTAAAAGGAAACACCCAAAGAGGAGCAACAATAAATACCTTCATCCATCTTGGTATTGAACAAAAAGAGCCAGCCACTTAGGGCACTGAAGGATGACCCCTGAAAAGGAGGGGTGTGTGTGTGTGTATACATATATATACATATATATATACATATGTATATACATACACACATACCTATGTCTCTGTTTGTGTGTGTGTGTGTGTATTCCTGAAGCTCACAGAAGCATTCTGACCAATGCCCAAGGGGTGCTGGAAGACTGTAATATCCCTCCTGGGTTTGCCCTAGGGAAACTGAAAGACCGCAGTCTCCTACCAGGGAGATATGAGGATTGCTAGAAGACCTGAGTGCCCTGACAAGGAATGCCCAGAGTCATAAGATCACAGAGCTCTGATCGGGGACACTAAAGTCTGCCAGTACTTTGAGGTTAGATGTGAAAGCAGGAGGAAGAAAGGTGGAAGCCACTAGGGGAATGGATCATTAATAGAACAAGTGACTTTTTAGTATTCTTGATCAAACAATGATAGCTTGAGTAGAAACTATAAAATTCAAACCCTGGTATCAAAATCAACTTTAAAAGGATAAATGTGTTTGACCAGTTGGACAGGGCTAAATGGGAGTGGCAGCCTTAGGGCTCAGGACAATGCTCCCTTTAGAATCCCAATGTCTAAAAGCATAACCTTAAGGGAGGAAAGGCATTTACCTACTAAGGAATGAGAGGAATTATATGACTTACAATTACACTACGTATTTTTTTACTAAAAAAAAAAAAAAAAGGAAAGACAAATGCTTGCAGATTAATTGCTCACAGTTGATTTGTACTGATATAATAAAAATAACAATATTGCCTGAATTAATTTACCAATTGGGTACCATACCAATTAAACCACCAAATGATGACTATATAGAACTAAATTAAATAATAATGAAATTCATCTAGAGGAACAAAAGATCAAGAACCTCAAGGGAAATCATAAAAAAAAAGTGGGGAAAAAGGAGTTTAATGGAATCAAATCTCAGTCTATATACTCCAAACAGTAATTAATCAAAACCAATTTGACAATGGTTAAAATAATAGAAAAGTTGATTAATGGGACAAATTAGGCACACAAGGGCCAGTAGGAACTGAACAGTATAGTGTTTGATTGATTGCTGTCCTTTGTTCTTGAAGAGAACCAAAATTACATCACCATGTCAGAGTCAAGTTCCATTGGGTACAACTGTGGCAGTTCAGACCAATATGAACTTAGAACGCTCTACCACAGGTCAAGCACAAAGAGTTCATGTGAACATTTGGGGTGCATTCTCTAAATTTGCACATCTCATATTTCTTTTGAGCTACTTTAATTCTGCTTTGCTCATAGAGCACAGCACCTTCTCTGATGATGGCATGCCATGCTGGATGGTC
The DNA here is from genome assembly GCF_028583685.1 of Petaurus breviceps papuanus. Lineage (NCBI taxonomy): Eukaryota > Metazoa > Chordata > Mammalia > Diprotodontia > Petauridae > Petaurus > Petaurus breviceps. Next base: position 38,968,521 of record NW_027185903.1, read on the forward strand.
CTGTGCCAGTGCCTCCCATGTCACAAATCAATTCCAAAGTTCTTCAGAGAGACCTTGAGAGTGTCCTTGTATCGCTTCTTCTGACCACCATGTGAGCTTTGCCTTATGTGAGTTTTCTGTAAAATAGTCCTAAGAAATAAGACACATAAATACTCAACACAAAGTACTGGAAAATTAGAAGGCAATCTAGGAGAAATTAGACTTATACCAACCTCTTGCACCATATCACAATAAAATCCAAATAGATGCAAAACCTAGATATTAAAGTTCATCCCATAAATAAATTAGAAGGGTAGCAAAGGAGAGTTGCATAGGATAGAAATTCATAGTTCCACATATAATACCTTTGCCATTCTTCTTTGTATATGAAAATGCTTATGTTTGTTGGGATTCTCATTTTAATGCTCCTGATTTTTTGAAATTACAAATGTGTATTTTTTTCAAAACTGGAATTTGAAATGTCTGTTGTTTAAATTCAACACCTTCCCAGGATATTTAATGCATCAGTCAATTCACAAGTGTTTACTGAGTCCATGTCTGCTTCTGGAAAGAATTCAGGTCATAATTTGACTTCCCCTGCCAGCTAGGAATTCCTGAGACGATTTAGATTTCAGTAATAAAAGGGATAGTGTCTTAACAATATAAATGTCAGTTATTATTGCTATCATTATTATTTATCATTAAAGCATTGTGGTGGTATGAATTTCAGTGTCATATTTATAACTTTGTTTGAAAGAGACAGAAACATTTAACAGGACTAGAAAACACAAATTTCTAGTACAATACAAATGAAAATTTATTGAAAATTATTTTTATAATTATTTTTCAAATGAATGTCAATATGGTGTGGTGAATATAAAGGTCTGTCATGAAGTCAGGGAGACCTGGGTTAAAGTTTTGCAGCTGTCACATACTAGCTATGTGACCAGGGCCAAATTATTCTAAACTCTCAGTGAGGAGAGACTCCCTAAGATTTCAAGTTACAGAGGAATTTGCTTCCATGCATAAGGGGAGGGAGTTTATATGTGGAGAGTTCCCTTCGCTGATGACATCACTAGTCTGAACTCCTCTTCCCTAAAATGTGTAATAAAGTAATTTCAACAGTCATCCCAACATGTAGAATCCTGTAAAGAAGAGAGAATTAGAGTATAAATCAGTACCTGTCCTAGGCCTCAAGACATAAACCCATGTGGGTGGCATGTCCCTTGCTTCTCAATGGGTACCTGCTTTCTAGGATATCTCCAAACAAAAGAGATGCTGATTCCTGACCAGATACTGAGGGGGAAGAGGAGATGACATCTGTTAATGTCAAGGACCTGGCAGACAAAGTTAGAGAGAAAAGAGGTGCTTGCCCGAGCCTTTCCTCTGTTCTCCCTAATACTTCTGGTCTAGTCAGGTTACACACACACAGCACAAATTGCTTCCCCTCCTGCCCTGTTCTCCAGAGCTGCAGTGACTCTGTACCTCATCCTGACCCCCACTCATTTGGAAGTAAAAATTCTACCTTCTGTATTCCAAGTCCAACGTGATGGACATTGGCTTCAGCTAATGGGGAGAGTTGCTGTTCTTTTAAGGGACAAGTGGTTTCCAGTGGAGAAGGTTCGACTTTCTTATCAACAGAAAATTACTTTCTGGGGGTGGGTAGGTGGCACAGTGAATAGAGCACTGGCCCTGGAGTCAGAAGGACCTGAGTTCAAATCCAACCTCAGACACTTGACACACTTACTAGCTGTGTGACTTTCGGCAAGTCACAACCCCAATTGCCCTCCAAAAAGCAAAAAAAAAAAAAAAATTTACTTTCTTCTCCCAGACTTAATGTTCTGTCTGGAGTTCCACATAACTATAAAGTAATGAATGAAGAATCTCTGGAGTTTTCAAGGCCTTTTCGAAGAACTACCTGACACTAAGAATGGGGTTAAGGAGGTACGAGAAGGGGCGGCTAGGTGGTGCAGTGAGTAAAGTGCTAGCCTGGGAGTCTTCAAACACTTAACACCCACACACAAAAAAACTATCCATGTAACCTTGAGCAAGTTACTTAACCCAAATTGCCCTCCAAAAGGCAAAAATAAAATAAAATAAAAGGAGGTATGAGAGAAATATAAGCCATATCCCCTGGACTGGAGGAGGATTTACTTTAATTAAACAAAAGTCTTAGGATACAGAGGGAGAAAAAAAGAAGTCTTCTTGTCCTCCCCCCTTCTCTCCTCCTCCAACATTTTACCATAGGATCCAACATTTAAAAGTACAAATATCCCTTGGTATGTCTTCATATGGGCTCAACATACAACCACTGTTGTGGATAGTGTCAAAAAAGGAACCTGTGGGCACCAGCTCCATCTCCTATGTAGGTGAAACACAGGCCGCTAATTTTTAGGTACCAATTTGCCTCTTTCATGGTATTAATGTGAATGACCCACAGTCATGGAGTCTGGCAGAGATTTTAATTTGTTGCTAGGATGTTTGTTTCTTAGGAAGGGAGATTGTTATATTATATAATTAAACTTAAATAAGAAGAAATGTAAAGTTTATATGCCAACTTTTCTTTCTTATAAACTACAAATGTGACAGTGATTTTCATACACTCCAAGAACAAGAATCAGTTGTTTATCACAGACGTGGAGAGAACAGGTCCCAAAAGAACTCCCTCTCTCCTTTTATTTTGCCTCCTAAATGTCTCTAAGCAACTGAATTAGGGAATGAAGATCCAAGACATGGCCCATGATTTAAAAGGAACAGATGGAGGCAATTCCAGAAAGTTCCAAGTTGATTGGGAAAGTATGGTATCACCCTCACCAGATTCAGTAGTGTCTAGCACTTGGGTACTGAGGTCTACCCTGGGAAAGTCCCATGTCTGACTAGCTGTGTGCACCTCTGGCACATGCTTCATCCATCAGGGCCTCAGTTTCCTCCTGTACACAATGAGGGGGTCAGGTGATCTAGATAACCTCTTAAAATCTCTTTCATATTTTATCATTTTGTGATACTGTAAGAAGGTACCAAAGGAGGAACTGAGTGTGTGTGTGTGTGTCTAAGCAAAGATATTTTGATCATAGACTAGAGAGCTATCTGCTTTTACTTCTTCCCACCAAACCCCCTGCCTCTGAATATCTGAACCCTTTGATTTTAGGTCCACATTGGGGTCTTATTTTCTTTTCTATGCCATGTGACTGCCACTTTTAATACTTTGTGTGCTTTATAATGTTTTAGACTTCATACACACACGCTGTATCTATACTATATGGTACATAGTACATATATACATGCAATACTATATTTATACTGTATACATATACCATATATATGCAGAGCCTTATATTATATGGTACTATACTATAGCATATGTATATAGCAGGGGTGGGGAACCTGTAGCCTCGAGGCCACATGTGGCCCTCTAGGTCCTCAAGTGTGGCCCTTTGACTGGAAGTTTAGATTCATACTGTATATAGAAAGTATACCATATATATAAGCTGACCATTTTTAGCTATGCTCAGAGAGAAGAAACACCCCACAGGAAAGACAGATTCATTGCTTTTGGAGGATTATGTAATGTTAACAGATGATGGAGAGGGCCTAACCACATAGAACTACTTGTCATATTATGCTTTCTCTTTTCTGGGAAAAAAAATATCTTTAATCTGGAAAGGATAGAAGAAAAATCACTAGAAAGGATGGATGCCAGAAACTGGAGCATTTTTAATGAGTGTAAGTCTCCAAGCACAGATGAATGATATTCCAAGACAATGAAGGAATTCATAGATCATAAAATTATGGATCTTGAGAAAGAATGGATGCTAGAGGCCATGGAATGCAACCTACTCATGAGCTGACTTGCTCAGAATAACAAGGTTTTAAGCCTCAGAGAGATGAATTGAGCCCACGTCCTCTGATTTTCGGGTCAATGATTGTTCTACTGCACCACACTACCTGATTATGGAATCTTTGGTCATCTTTGAGAATTCATGGACAATGAGAGTGGGACAGTGCCAGAGGAAGAGGCAAGTATTGCCCAGATTTTCCATGATGGGGGAAGTTGGATCCTCTAAATCATAGACTAATAAGCTTGATCCCCAAAAAGTGTAACACTATTCAGAGCTATTGTAGAGCCACTAAGACCAAGGTATGACCAAAATGAGGTCAGTACCTTTGCTGATAGCATTACTAGACTGGTAGATTGGGTTACTATTGTAGACATTGTAAGCTCCTTAGGCCCAGAGATATGTCCTAATCATTTTTATATTGCCTATATGTACATGTACACAGAGTAGATGCCCAATCGATATTTGCCTTGAATGTATGTAGTTTATCTTATTTAAGCAAGACATTTGACAAAGCTTCTTTTGTAGATAAGATGAAGGTCAGTGTATGGTGGCTAGATTCAATGGAATCTCAGTTAATTGAATGACTGTACCTCCCTAAATATTACTTAATGGTTAATGTCAACTTGAAGAGAAGGCTTTAGTGGCTGGGCATAGGATCCATACTCCTCTCTGTTAATCAGTCAACAACCACTTCTTAACTACTAACCACGTGCTAGGAACTGTCCTAAATGCTCAGGATACAAAGAAAGGGGAAAAAATCCCTACCCTCAGGAAGCAGCATTCTAATGGGGGAGACAACATATAAATAACAAGGATTGTTGTTCAGTCATGTCTGACTCTATGTGATCCCATCTTGGCAAGATGCTGGAGTGCTTTACCATTTCCTTCTCCATTGTATCCCCATTTTAAAGATGAGGAACTGAGACAAATAGGGATTAAGTGACTTGCCCGAGGTCACACAGCTAGTAAATGTCTGAGGTCAAATTTGAACTCAGGTCTGCTTGACTCCAGGCCAGTGCTCTATCCACCACAACACCTAGCTGTCCCTACATGACAATATACATCCCAGATATTTACAGAATATATGGCAGGTAATCATAGTGTGGAAGGTGCTTGCTTGCAGCTGGTATGATTACATATCATACCAGAGAGGGAGATTTGAGCTGAGTCCTGAAGTAAGCCAGAGAAAGCAGGAGGGGGAGGTGACCTGGCAGAGAATTCCAGACACAGAGAATAGCCAGGGTAAAGGGTGAAAGAAGGAATGTTATATGTGAGCGATAGCAATAGGTGTCACTGGATTGTAAAATATATGGAGGGTTATTGGAGGGTATGTAGAGAAATTATAGGAAGACTGGAAAAGTGAGAAGGGTTATTATGAAGAGCTTTAAATGTCAACAGAAGAGTTTATATTTGACCTTAGAGGAAATAGTTACTGGAACTCATTGATGGGGGCATGGGGCAGGGTGACATGGCAGAAATACTTGAGAAAAATCACCTTGGAAGCTGAGGAAATGGGTAGGAGTAGAATGAAACTTGAGGCAGGGAGACCAGTTAAAAGGTTATTTCAATAGTTCAGATAATGGGGCAGCTAGGTGGCACAGTGGATAGAGCACCAGCCCTGGAGTCAGGAGGACCTGAGCTCAAATCTGACCTCAGATACTTACTAGCTATGTGACCCTGGGCAAGTCACTTAACCCCAATTGCCTCCAAATAAAGGAAAGGGAAAAAAAGTTCAGTTAAAGGTGATGAGATACTGAATGAAGGTAGTGACTGTGGAATGGAGAGGAGATACACACACATACATGCAAAAGAGGTGAAAACCAAATTTGACAATGGATTGAATTTACGTGGAAAAAGAGTGAGAAATCAGGTGTGACCTTTAGTTTGTCAGCCTGAGTCACTGAAGAATATTAATGACTTTGACAGTAACGAGGAAGTTCAGGAGAGGGGAGAGTTTGCATTGAAAGATGAGTTCTGTTTGGGACATTTTCAGTTTGAGATGCCTTTGAGACATCCAGTTAGTGATTTCCAACAGTGTGGTGATGTGTGACTGTAGATCAGGAGAGAGATTGGGGCTGGCTATAGAGATCCAGGAGCCATCCTGATTGTCGTGATCATCGAGGCCGGGGGAGCTGATGAGTTCATCAAATGAGACCAAAGCAATTGAAGAGAGAAGAGGGCTAAGGAGAGAGTCTTGAGGAGCTCACCGACAGCTAGTGTTTATGACATGGATGAAGAACCAGCCAAAGAGGCTAGGAACCGAGGATCACCCACTGGTTTAGACCCAAGGGATCCCAGGAAGACAAACAGCTGTGTGCCTAAGGTTGGCAGGGTCACACAACTGCTCACAGCTGTCACTTGAACTATTTAAGAAATACCAGAAGGTGCTTCTGATGTGTTAAGAGGCATCATGGCAGAAAGAAACCACTTAGGTATTAATTACCCTGTTCTCTGCCCCCTACCCTCTACTAATTTTTTGTTCTTAAAAACTACCAACACAGACCCAGAGTATTTCTCACACACCCAAAGGATGATTGATTTTGTTGCCTTAAGGAAGTCTCATTTCTCTCCAAATTGTACTCTGGACATTCTGTACCTTACTCCAGAAACGTCTTCATCCTGAAGCTCACTCCGGCTCTGGAATTCGCTCATTGGAAGTGCCCTTTGCCCCTGTGGGCTTTTTCTCTGATTAGATAGTTCCCCCAGAACCTCTATTTAAGGTGGTTAGTTTCCCTCTTCCTCTTCCTTCCCTTTTTATATGTTGTCTCCCTCATTAGAATGTAAGCTCTTTGAGGGTAGGGACTATCTTTCTGCTTATATTTCTGCACTTGTTTTGTTGTTTAGTCATTTTTCAGTTCTATCCTGACACTTCATGACCCCTTTTGGGTTTTCTCAGCAAAGATACTGAAGTGGTTAGTCATTTCCTCCCTAGCGCTTAGCACAGCTCTTAGTACATAATAAGCACTTAATCAATAAATGCTTACTGACTGGACTCTAGGTAAGGGAAGAATTTCCACCAGTGCTGAATATAACCTGTCACTGACTTGGTAGAGAAGTCAGTGAATCAGTCTCCTGAGATACAAAAAGGTTAAGGGACCTGTACCCGAGTCACACTGTTAAAAATTGTCAAGATTTGAAAAGCAAGATTTAAGAGGCAGGATTTGGACCTGAGTCTTCCAAACCTCAAGCCCAGCATTCTAATTACTTTTATGTTTCATACTTTCTTTTTCTAAAACTATGATATCTAGTGTAGTATCCATAATAAGGAAGGGTTATGACCCCACTGGGAATCGTATAATAAGCAGGACGTGGACAAACAAGAGTACATTTAAAGGAAAATAAATGCGATCATTATGGGTCTAGAAATCATGCCATGTGTGAAAGTTGAAGAAGTGGAAGTATTTAAACATAGAGATGAAAATATTATACACATAAATAAATGCATTACATAAATGTTATGTAATGTATAGATCTCTAAATAATATATTAAGTAATATAGAAACATAATACATTAAATATTTATGTAAATTTATTATAAATAAATATATTGTAAGTAAATAAATATAGACCAATAAAACCTTTATCTATTCATTGGATAGTGACAAAGAAGATATGACTGTCAAATTTATAGATAATGCAAAGCCAACATACTAGATGATAGATTCAAACATGTTTAAAGTCTTAATGGAAGAGAATGATGGAACATGGTAATTAACTTCAAATATTTGAAACCCCATGAGGCAGGTAACACTGGTGTTGCCATCCTTATCTTATAAACAGAGAAATGCAGGCTTCAACTTTTTAGAGTCAAGAATTTGACCCTAGGCCTTGTGACCACCAATTCAATATCATTTCCATGACACAATAGCAGTCACAAGACCTAGGGGTAAGTTCTTGACTGACGTGAGCTAGAGACTATGTTTATTATTAAGTATCTACTATAGGGTGTTAGGCACTGGAAGTACACCCCAATCAGTCCTTTCCTTCCAGGGACATAGGAATTTTATTGCTTTATAAGTCTCAGAATTGAGGTGCCATTTCATACCTATCAAATAGGTTCATAGGAAAATGATGGATGTTGGAGGGGATGAGGAAAAACTGGGACACTAATGCACTGTTGGTAGAATTGTGAACTCATCCAACCATTCTAGAGAGCAATTTGGAACCCCAAAAGGGCTATAAAAATGTGCATACCCTTTGACCAAGCTATATCTCTACTACGTCTATATCTCAAATGAAAACATCAAAGACATTTTTTTAAAAGGGAAAAGGACCCATTTGTAGAAAAATATTTGTAGCAGCTCTTTTTGTCGTGGCTAAGAATTGGAAATCAAAGGGATGCCCATCAACTGGGGAATGACTAAACAAGCTATGGTATATTATTGTGATGGAATATTATTGTGCTATGAGAAATAACAAGCAGGATAATTTCAGAAAAACCTGGAAAGACTGATATGAATTGATGTAAAGGGAAATGAACAGAAGTACTAGAATGTTGTACACAGTAACAGCAATATTGTACAATGAAGAACTGTGAATAACTTAGCTATTCTCAGCAATACAATGATCCAAAACAATCCCCAAGGACTAATGATGAAGCATACTATCTGCCTCCAGAGAAAGAACTGAAATTGCCTGAATAGAGACTGAAGTATGCTATTTTTCACTCTTTCACCTTTTTTCTTTTGTTCAAATCTTTTTGTTGGAAATGACTAACATGGAAATGTTTTACATAATTATACATATATAACCCATATCTGATTGCTTACTTTCTAAGGGGGAGGGAGAGGGATAGAATTTGGAAGTCAAAACTTTAAAAGAAATGTTAAAAATTTGTTTTAACATGTAATTGGGAGGAGATAATATGTGTGTACATATATGTACACATGTGTATACACGTATGCATATATACACACATACACATATATACACACATATACATATATACACACACACACATATAAAATTTTTTTTAAGCAATTGTGGTTAAGTAACTTGCTCAAGGTTACATAGCCAGTTATTTTCTGTGGGTGCCAAGTATCTGAGTCCGGAACCAATCCCAGGTCTCTCGACACCAGGGCTGGTGCTCTTACTCACTGCGCCACCTGGCCACCCCTAAAATTTTTAAGAAGAAAAAAAACAAGTTTCAGAATCAGGAAGTTTTTCCTAAAGCAATTATGGTTTATTCTCATTTGTCCTGTCCTTGGGAGAAATGAGCTCATAAAGTCATAGAATTTCAGAGTTGGAGGAGACTTTTTATAGGTCATCTAATCCAACATCCCTCCTTTCAGTCTTGTCAATTAACAAGAATTTGTTACTACTACTAGATGCCAGTCCCTATGCTAGGTTCTGGATAAGCAAATAAAAATGAAACCACTCCTACCCTCAAAGGGCTTACATTCTAATGGGGGAAGCAAAATGTACTCAGGTTAATAGATTCAAATATATACAAAGTACAAACAAAGTAAGTGGGAGGTTCAGAGGAGAGGTTGAGGGGCGTGGTCCTTGAATGAGTCAGGAAAGAAATTAGGTAGAAGCTCAGCCAGAGCTGAGCTTTAAAGGAAGACGGGTCAAAAGGATGAAGACTGAGAAAACACCTTTGGATTTGACAATTAAGATGTCATTGGTAACTTAGGTTTTGGGGTTTTTTTTTTGAGGCAACTGGGGTTAAGTGACTTGCCCAGGGTCAGACAGTAATTATCTCAGGCTGGTAACTTTGGAGACATCCATCGAGAATCGAAATGCAAAAATCTCCTCTATCATAGCCTTTATCTAAAACTAAGAAAACAAGTCTGAATGGTTCTGTATATAGAACTTTCTGACCTTAGCCTGAGCCTATAATCACCAATGATTAAGACAAAACAAAACAAAATAAAAATCTTTTTATCTGCTAAATCTATACAAGGCCCTCATGGCCTCTATATTTCTGATAACGAGACATAGTAACTTTTCTGGAACGTCATTTTTTTTGCCCCATTCTCCCTATAAACCATCAAAATGTCTAAATTAGGGACATTCACTCCAAAAACTGCAATGAGAGCCCTCAGAGTTAGAGTATTTCTAGATGATTAATTTCTCCTACCCATTTCAATGCCTCTATTTGGCAGCAAATGCCTCTCTAAATGAATGATTATGTGGTAACCTGCTGTCTGCACCAGAGACAGGGGAAAGAAAATCCACATATAAGACTTACATGTCTAAAAGGGATTTGTTAAAGAATATCCTTTTCAGCTGGCTAAAGATAAGGGTGGGATGCTGTAGAACTCTAACTCTTTGTCCAGAGTAGAGAAATGATGTAGCAACTACTCAAACTGGGGTGGTGTGGCAGCTCCTAAGATGGTCTCTTAGGTTTGTATAGGAAAATCCCCATCTCTGACATGTTTAGTGGTTCCTCTCTTTTTTAGAGGTCCAGGATGATGATTGATTGGGACCAAGGTGATATAAGCTACTTCTGTTTCCAGACCAACATTTTGGAATCTTTGAGTGCAGTAATTGGTTGAGGGGAATGAGAGAATGAGAAAGGAATGTTTTCCAATTTACTCAAAGTTAACTAGCAAGAGGGTTGTAGAGGATCTCATTTATGATGGCAGGTGCCACTGGACCTATTTGGGCCCATGTAGATATTAATCTGTTAAATTTTGATTAGGAAAAGAGGGAGCAAACTTTGAGGTTCATTTAGGCATAAGAGCAAAAGGAAGCAAGAAACATTTGTAGGATTCTAGCCAATTTATATGAGCACAGATCTTGCCAGGAGGTTCTGCCTTTTAAGCCCCTTGTTGGTGCCTGGAGAATGACCTTGAGTTGTTTTCTCAAAGAGAGTATTGAAAGGCATATGGAGGTGTCTAGTTTCCTTCCTTGAAATTCTGCTATGAATGCTAATTTAGGTTCTCTAGAGAAGGGAGAATAAACTTCTAATAGATCCTGATGGGAATTATTAATATAGCTATATATGAAGGTGTGTGAATGTATCTCTCACTATGTATATAAATATGCATACATATTATAGTATAACATTCTGTTTAATGCAGTGAATACAATTTACAATCTTTAAAAAGGCATCCTACTAAATAAAATGTGCTGTAGGCTGATTGTGAAATGAATAATGACTTCTTGTTTAACTGTTTCCCCACCAAGAATAAAGACTGCATTGCAAAAACATTTTCATGTTGGTAGAAATTTCAGTGACTGATACTACTATGCTACCAGCTTTTGCTATACCAATAGCCTTAAAATTTCCTGTTAAGAATATATTGTGAGGCTGTGATAAGATTGAGTGAAGATTAGCATCTCTGGTGATGCAGGTTAGAGTCTGGATATTTCTTGAGTACACCACACTAGAGTGCTTTGGTAGTCTCAAAACCACATGTGATTAAAAAAAAATACTGTTAAGGATTCTGTCTCATGTTTTTCTTCCTTTTCACAGTACCTGCATGTGATGTCTTATTCTTTCTTCTATCTTCCTATCTCTGGAGGTTTATAAATCATCCTGTTCTTCCACTGATTTCAATCCAACTGGTTTCTTTTTGAAACATGAATTGGTTTCTTTGTTCTCCATCAGATCTGTTACATTTGCTGACACCATGTCCTTTGGGGGATGCTGTAGTTTCCCAAGTGTCTCCTGTGTATATATTCTATAGTAGCAATATTCATTCATTTACATTCCCAAACAGGAAGATGGCACTTGCTGTTGCAAAAATATTAAGTAGCAAATGTCTACTTATTAATAATATGATACAAAACTACAGAAACTAGGTATTAGGGAAAGCATTGCAGCAGTTAAAATTTTGTTGACTTTGCTACAATGGAAAGAAGGAAGCAAGGAAGGAAGGAAGGAAAGAAGAAAGGAAGGAAGGAAGGAAGGAAGGAAGGAAGGAAGGAAGGAAGGAAGGAAGGAAGGAAGGGAGAGAGGAAGGGAGGAAGGAAGGAAGGGAGGGAGGGAGGGAGGGAGGGAGGAAGGAAGGAAGGAAGGAAGGAAGGAAGGAAGGAAGGAAGGAAGG
>NW_027185903.1:38980345-38982899 GCF_028583685.1 Petaurus breviceps papuanus
GGAAGGAAGGAAGGAAGGAAGGAAGGAAGGAAGGAAGGAAGGAAGGAGGGAAGGAAGGAGGGAAGGAAGGAGGGAAGGAGGGAGGGAAGTTGTTGTTGTTTGTCCTTCCTTCTCAGGGAGGACCATGACATCGGGGAGGTGATGCCATGACATGCAAGTGAATTGGATTTAAGTGAGGGAGGGCTGTGCAAAGTCACCATCCTTACTCTCTCCTCTGGAGCCATCTGGGTCCAGTGGTCAGAAATAGATCAGGGCGACTAGAGATGGCCCTGGATGCAGTGGGAGACCTTGGCCTTTTTAAGCTAAGGTTTTTAGCAGGTCTCAGTTTGAGTTGCCCATTCAGTGATGAAGTCTAGGTAGGATATGGGGAAGAGAATGGCCTTTTTACCTTGTCAAAAAAAATTGCCAGAAGAAGACCCTCAGGGTTTCTGGTCAAAAGAGAAACAATTGCTATTTACATTCACTCTGAACCAATCACTGGTCCAAATAATGACTAAGTGGGGTTTGGCCTGGCCAATCTAGGAGAGCCTGAGTAATTTAGGCTTAAGGAGTGGTCCTCAAGAAAAAAGAAGTTTCAGAGATCAAAATTTATATTGTTTTGTACAGAGTACCCACAGGAAAGGTTAAAATACCCTATGTGGACAGAGAAAAGAAAAGAAAGAGAAGAGAAGAAAAAAGAAAAGAAAAGGGAAGATGGGAGAAAGGGAGGAAGAGAGAGAAATTGGAAGGAGGAAGGACAGGAGAAAAGACAAGGGAAGGGAAAGGAAGGGAAGGGAAGGAAAGGGAAGGAAAGAGAAGGGAAGGGGAGAGAAGAAAGGAAATAAGTATTAAGTATCTAATGATCTAGGCATTGTGCTAGTTGCTTTGTAAATATGATCATATTTGATCCTCACAAAAACTCTGAGGTAAATGCTTTTATTATCCTTGTTATTACACTTGAGGAAACTGAGACAGAGGTTAAGTGACTTATCCAGGGCCACTTGTCCAGCTAGTAAGTATCTGAGACCAAACTTGAATTCAGGTTTTCCCTGACTCCAGGCCCACTGTGCCATCAGCTACCATGTAACCCATGGCCCAAGGCCCCTAGACTCTGGGCTTACATGAACAGTTCAACCTCAAGAATGGCCCTAAAAGATCTCTGGCTAATTGTGCCCCCAACCAGAATGAACAATTCTGGGAGCAATGAGAGTGATTAAGCTTTAATCCCTGATGCCCTAAACATGGCTTTAGTCCTCTGTTGGTCTCCCAGAACTGGGGACTATATGTATGATTCTCTTCTTTTTCAGAAGGGCACAAAAACTCGGGAAATTCTTCTTTTCTGGTTAAAACTTAGAGTTACTTTCTAGGCAACTCTCAAGAACAGTGATATCCTAGAAAGCTTTCCTTTCTGGCTAGAAGGCTATAATCCAAGATTAAAAAGCCTAGGGACACTACTTCTAACCAAGAGGCAGAGGCAGAAGTGCATCAACAGTATCCATGATTTCTCCCTGCTTGGGTTACTTGGGCAAGCACATGAACCTTCTATGGGATTCTTCAAAACAGTCTACCACTGCCCTGGCTGCTGCTATCTCTTCATCTCAGGCCTCTGGTCTCTGATCTTTGCTCAGAAAAAGAAAACAAAGGCAAAAGATTGGGTCTATGGGTATATTCATCTCCCATATGCACCTGTCCCGAGGTAATGATCAGTAAACAGCTCTTGGGTAGAGGCTGGGAGGGAGCTACATGCAGTAAATGAATAAGGAAACTTGAGTGCCATCCTCCACTGTGACATTATCTATCTGGAAGAAATCTAGAAGGGAAAAAACAAAAAGAAGCCTAAGATGGGCTGAGAATATCTGTCAACTCACTTTTATAGATAATCATCCCAAGAGTTTAAGACAAGTTAATTTGTCTTGAGAGCAGTTCCAGTTACTGAGAATTAACCAGGAATCTTTTTTTCTCTCTACAAGAACCAGTAGGCATGGCCCTCAGTCTAGGAGAATTGTCAACAACCTAAGCTTTGAAAGAAATAGTAAGTTTGAAACAAATAGTTAAGGAGCTCATATTTCCCTAGAAATAGTAGGTTTCTCCATGTATTCAACCACAACCATGTCCATCTAGTCTCAGGCGGGACCACAATACTCAGCTGACCCAAAAGCAGGGCAACAAGGCTGACTAGGATGCCTGAGCAGGATATGGACCCCCAGACAATAGAAGGGACTTTCCCTAAGTGAGCACTTCCTAGTAAGCTCATCAAATTGATCTGGGACCTCCCTTGATCAACTCTTCTTACACTATAAATTAAACTATTTTGACAAATAGTAACAGCAAATTAAGTAAGTGTCATGGTACAAATATATGTGTATATCTATCTATCCACTCATCTATCTGTCTCTCTTTCTATCCATCTATGTATATATTAATCTATCCACCTATCTATCCATCATTCATTTATCTATCTACCTACCCATCTATCATTTATCTATCTATATCTATCTACCCACCCATCTATCTATCCATCATTTATCTCTATCTATCTATCTATCTATCTATCTATCTATCTATCTATCTATCT
>NW_027185903.1:38982909-39072345 GCF_028583685.1 Petaurus breviceps papuanus
TCTATCTATCTATCTATCTATCTATCTATCTATCTATCTATCTATCTATCTATCTATCTATCATCTCTCTGTCTATATCTGTCTCACAACAGATTAAGAGCCCCAGAAGGAAAATTACAAAAGCTGGCCTTTTTATAGAGTGCTTTAAAGTTTTCAGTGTAGTGTGGTGTGGTCAACAGAGAGCAGGCCCAGAGTCAGGCAGATGTGGATTGGAGTCCTACCTTTGACACATAGTGGTTGTGTGACCCTGGGCAAGATTTTTAACCCCTTAATATTCCTGGAGACTCTCTAAGACTATCAATTACATAGAAGGCACAGAGAAGTCCCTTACCAGGCTCCCCCCATCTATACCAATGAAATCACAGGTCCAGTGAAAAAAACAAACAAAAAATTTACAGGGTGCTTTATATGTATTATATGATTTGGCCCTTACACGGACCCTGTGAGGCAGGCACTACAGGCATCCTTTTATTGATGACAAAACTGGCACGGAGTGACTTGCCTGTGATCACACAGCTAAGTAAATATCAGTCATAATTCAAACTCAGGACTCATTCCCTGTCCACGACACCAGAGAACCACAGGCTGAATAAATATTCTGAGAAAAGATTTGTATGGTTGCTTGTGGCATTTGTCGGACATCTCAAAGCTTGTATGAAGTGATGCCTATGGTTATCGCAAGAAAACAACAGTGGCAGGAGTCTAATCACAGTGCCCCTGGGTTCACATCGGGACACGTGGTTTGAAAAAAGCATTTCGTTTCCCCTTTTTTGTGATCCCATATGTCAGAGTGCTGTGGTTTCATGGTTTGTTGTGGGGATCATCTTAAATGAATTCTCAGAGTCAGACCACCTCTAATATAAGTATAGGCATTTATTGGGAATGATGCCTCCAATGGGCTGAGTTCCAAGAGGAACCAGCAACTTAGTAAGACAACACAGGCAACTTTACAGTGTAATGATGCTGATTACACAGCAGAAAGTATGAACATTAAAAAGGCAGGAGGGATTTGTTGTAAGGGATGAGGCAATAGGGAAGGAGTCCCAGCCTCAGTGGAAATGCGCATGCAATTTCCCACAATGCATGCAGAAAAACCCATGGGGGGGTTGTGTATATGATAATGATATTATAATAAGCCTCTCTATGGCATAAGTGCACCTAAAGAACAGCTTTCACTATTACTACACAGGTGTACACTTAGGGAAAGTCCCTTCTATTCTTTGGGGGTCCACATCCTGCTCAGGCATTCTGGTGGTGCTGCTTTCTGATTGACTGAGTCTTGTGGTCCTGCTGGAGACTAGATGGATGTGGCTATGGTTGAGTGCATGGAGACACCTACTATTTCTATGGGAAATATGAGTTCATGGGCACACCTGTTGTTCTAATGAGCAGTGAGACACATGTGAGGAAGTTAGGATATTGAGTTGGGGGAGGGCAGGGGCAATGGTTATATTGAGTCTGGGATTCTGTGGTGTAGTTAAAGCTGGATTGTGTGGTAGATTCAGGACATGCCTACTGTTCAGTGGGGCCTACAAGGAAATTAGGGGCAGCTTTATTAGGATTCCATCAACAGTGTACTGGACCTGGAATCAGGAGACCTGCATCAGAGCCCTTAGTCTAATACTTAAAGCTATGCAATGCTGAGTACCTAACCACTCTGAGCTATAAAATGAGGATAATGATATTTCCACTATCTGCCTCGCAAGATTGCTGTGAATGAGTTAAATATATAAAACATTTTACAAACTTTAAAGCATTATATAAATATTGACTATTATTACTGGATTAATATATCAGTTGTAATATATTAATATTATTTGTTGTTGTTTGGTCATTTCAGTTCTGTCTGACTCTTTTCACCCCATTTGGGGTTTTCTTGGTAGAGATAATTTTTTTAGAATTTTCTTTTTTAAAAGTTTTTATGTTTATTTTTAGTTTACACCATTCATTTCCACAAGATTTTGAATTACAAATTTTTCTTTCTGTCTGTCCCCTACTCACCACCTCAAAATAGCAATCCCACTGTATACCCCATCCCCCAATCTGCTCTCTCCTATATCCTCCCCCACCTCCCCTCTGACTTTCCAGTAGGGCAAGATGGATCTCCATACCCCTGTGCCTGCATATCTTATTTCCCAGTTGCATGTAAATAATAATAATAATATATTTAAACATTTGATTTTACAACTTTGAACTTCAGATTCTTTCCCTTCCTCCCTTGTCACCCACCCTTACTGGGAAGATAAGCAATTCAATATAGGTTGTACATGTGTAGCTTTGCAAAATATTTCCATAGTGGATATATTGTGAAAGACCGACTATATTTCCCTCTACCCTATCCTGCCCCCCACTTATTCTATTCTCTACTTTGACCCTTTTCAAAAGTGTGTGCTTCTAACTACCCTCCCCCCCCCAACTAGCCTTCCCCTCCATCATTCCCTTTCCCCCTATTCTCCTATAGAGCAAGATACCCAATTTAGTGTGTATGCCATTCCCTCCCTAAGCCAAATTCAATGAGAGTAATGTTGACCCATTCCCTTTGGCTTCCCTGTTTTCCCCTGAAACATTATACTCAGTTTTGCTGGGTAGGTGATTCTTGGTTTTAATCCTAGCTCCTTTGACCTCTGGAATGTCATATTCCAATCCCTTCAATCCCTTAATGTAGAAGCTGCTAGATCCTGTGTTGTCCTGATTGTATTTCCACAATATTCAAATTGTTTCTTCTTGGCTGCTTGTAATATTTTCTCCTTGATCTGGAAACTCCGGAACCTGGCTATAATATTCCTAGGAGTTTTCTTTTCAGAATCTTTTTCAAGAGGTGATCAGTGAATTCTTTCAATGTATATTTTGCCCTCTGGTTCTAAAATATCAGGGCAGTTTTCCTTGAGAATTTCTTGAAGGATGATTTCTAGGTTCTTTTTTTGATCATGGCTTTCAGGTAGTCCAAATAATTTTTAAATTATCTCTCCTGGATCTATTTTCCAGGTCAGTGATTTTTCCAATGAGATATTTCACATTGCCTTCTATTTTTTCATTTGTTTGGATCTGTTTAATATTATCTTGATTTCTCATAAAGTCATTAGCTTCCATTTGCTTCAATCTAATTCTGAAGGAATTATTCTCTTCAGTGAGCTTTTGAGATTCTTCTTCCATCTGGCAAATTTGGCTTTTTAAGGCATTCTTCTCCTCATTGCCTTTTTGGGCCTCTTTTGCCATTTGAGTTAAACTATTTTAAGGTGTTATTTTCTTCAGTCAGGTTGTTGATTCTCTTTTCATGATTTTCTTGCATCATTCTCATTTTTCTTCCTAATTTTTCCTCCACTTCTCTTGCTTGATTTTCAAAATCCTTCTTGAGCTCCTCCATGGCCTATAACCAATTCATATTTTTCTTGGAAACTTTTGGTGCAGGAGTTCTTACTTCACTGTCTTTCTCCTCCTCCATGCTTTGATCCTTTTTGTCCCCCCAAAAAGAATCTAAAGTTGGATTGCTGTGCTTGCTTTGCTTCCTTTGCTTGCTCATGTTGCCACTCAATTACTTGACTTTTGAGCTCTCTTCCACAGAAGAACTCTGCTTCTAGAGGGGAGAGCTTTGTCTCAAATCACTGGGGTTTTCACAGCTGCCAGAGCTATTAGGAGGGTGCCATCTTTGCAGCCCCCACAAGCTCTGGCTCACTGGTGACACACCTCAGGACCACCACCAAGACCACGTTCCAGATCCAGGCAGGTTAAAGCAAGAGCGATTACCCTCTGAATGTTTGCTTGGCTCCCCTATAATCTGCAGACCAGGAGCTCTGAAGCAGCCATATGGAGGCAGCTGCAGGGCCACTGCCCCTCTGCCACTTCTAGCTCCAGGGGCAGGGGCCGGAACCACTACTCCATCCCCCCAGTTCCAACAGAGTTCTACAGTGACCTCTCACTTTTTCTTTGGCATTTATGGGTTGATAATTCTGGAAACTGCCACTCAAGCTCGTGATCCACTCTCCTGAAGTCCTGAAGGCTATAGTTGCTGGTCAGGGTCGCCCTGGGCTCATATGGGGCTGGACTGGGTTCCCAGCACCATGCAATGGACCCTTTCTGTCCGCCTGCTGGACTTCCTTTGGTGGGAGATTTGTTTCTCTCTGTCACTTTGTGGGTTCTCTAGCTCTAAAGTTTGTTTAGAGTCATATTTTATAGGTATTTGAGGTGGTTATGGGGAGAGCTCATGGAGTTTTCCTGCTTCTGTAATGCTATCTTGGATCCACCTTGGCAAAGATACTTTTGATCCCATTTGGGGTTTTCTTGGCAGAGATACTGGGGTGATTTGTCATTCCTTTCTCTAGCTCATTTTACAGATGAGGAAATGAGGCAAACAGGATTAAGTGACTTTCCCAGGGTCACACAGCTAGTATCTGAGGCTGAATTTGAATTCCAGTCTTACTGACTCCAGTCCCAGAACTTTATCTACTGTACCATATAACTGTCCATTAATATTATCAATTACATATAATTATATCAATCAGTATATGTATTATATGTGTATTATGTGTTATATGATTGTATATAATTAATCATATATAATTATAAATAATGTTATATCCCCCCAGGGACCATGCCTTATTTTCCACCTGGCTTATTAACCTTGTGACTCAACAGCTATGGAAGTCACAAGTGAATGACCTCCTGCCCCTGTTTTCTCAGAAATCCCAGAGGGCAGTAGGGCTGGCTATGGAGTTGGCTTTGATCTGGAGGAGTTCTTCAGTCTTTTAATATGGGTAGAGCTGATGGACCTCAGGATAATAAAACAGACGCTGCCCTCTGTCAGCCTCTCTGCTTACTGAGTGGTGACGAGGACTTGGGATGAAGCCAGCCGACATTGGGTCTCTATAGTGTTAGATCCAGATGGAACCTCCCATGTTGCTGATTGACCTGCCTGACCTTCAGAAGCCTTGAGGACCAGGCATTAAAAACAATCAACCTCAAACTGGGGGCAGGGGAACAGGATCCTTCAGTTTAGGTCAAGGGCAGGGTCTAGAAATGGAGCCCCAAAGGACTGAGAATCCATGTCTTGGTATAGAGAATAGGAGCACTGATTTATTTTCCACTGTGCCCCAGTATCTGGAAAGTTCTAGAGAAATTAGGAGTAAACAGGAAGTTTTGCTGCCTATCACTTCTCAGAGCTGCCACTTCCAGTACTAAATTTTTAAAATTATTTTTTACATTCTTGTTTTTATGGGACAAATGAAATATAAGGTTGGTGCAGTGCATAGAGTATTGGTCCTAGAGTCAGGAAGACTTATCTTTCTGAACCCAAATCTGTCCTCAGACACTTACTAGTTATGTGACCCTAGGCAAGTCACTTAACCCTGTTTGCCCCAGTTTCCTTATAGATAAAATGAGTTGGAGAAAGAAATGGCAAACCACTCTGATATCTTTGTCAAGAAAACCCCAAATGGATTCATGCAGAGTTGGATCCAACTGCAAAACAACTGAGCAACAGCAAGAAGTTATAGAAATATAATTAATAATATTGTTGCTGTATTATTATATTCTTAGTAATAATAGTTTTAAACCTGATATGAAGTGCACAAAAGTCTTGGCAGTCAGAACTACAAAGCAAACTTGGTTAACAGTGAATTTTTTCAGATACTTTTTTCCTAGAGTTCAAGTTGTTTTTAGATATGTGCAAAACCATTTCATTTAATCTTCTTTTTTCAATAAAAGCAATTCAGTATATGTCAAATGAAATGTGACATAATTTTGATACTTCCATAGAAGTATACATATGGCTCTATGAAAGTATAAAATATATACATATATACAAATAATAGATAAATTGATGAGAGAGAGAGAGAGAGAGAGAGAGTATATGTATTCACAAGGCAGGAAAAAAAAAACCTTTGTCAGATCACATAACCCCCAGTGTTTGGTTCTGGAAATCCAGTCCCTTCGTCTTTATCTTATCAGATAAGGTCTCTCTACCATTGCCTTCCTTTTTCCAGTTTTGTTAATTTATATCTCATCTACCCAATTTTGTTGTTCAATTGTTCCATCATGTCTGACTTTGTGGGACTTGTTCATGGGATTTTCTTGGCAAAGATACTGGAATGGTTTGCTATTTCCTTCACCAGTGTGTCCTTACTTTACAGATGAGGAACTGAGGCAAATAGGGGTTAAGTGACTTGCCCACAGTCACACAGCTAGTAAGTATCTGAGGCTGAATTTGAACTCAAATCTTCCTGACTCTAGCCCTAGTGCTCTCTCCACTACACCACCTAACTGCCTCCATCTACCCAATTACCTACACTCAAAAATTTAGAATCACCTTTGATTCTTTCCTTTCCTTCATTCTCCAAATCCATTCAGTTACTGGGTCCTTTAGACACTACTTTCACAATCTTTCTTTCTTATACTGGAGCAAACGTTGGATTTAGGATCTGAAAAATCTTAGTTTAAAGTTTGGTGCTACTATTTACTACCTGTGTGACTTTGGATAAGTCCCTTCATCTCTAACAACCTCAGTTTCCTAATCTAGAAAAGGGGGATCTGGCATAGACTAGATGGTTTCTAAGGTTCTTTCCTCTTCTGAATCTTAGGATCATAGTTTAGTTCTGGAAAGGACTTTATTAGCCGTCACGTCTACTTCTCTCCCCCCCCCATTTTATTATAGATGAGGTATAGAGCACATTATTATTATCTCCCCCCTCCCATTTTATTATAGATGAGGTATCTGGAGCACAGAGAGACCAAGTGATTTGCCCAACATCACACAGCTAATCAATATCTGAGGTAGGTTTTGAAGCCAGATCTTCCAGACTCCATCCATTCTATGCCATGACACATGGACACTGGATGCTCTGTTCCCCATCTTGCTGCTTAACATTACAAGCACCCGGTTCAATCCTCTGTTACTTCTCCCTGCCTTCAGGCTCTTCCCTCTTCATTTTATGTCTTAGAGAGCCAATATTTGGGGCACAATCTTGACACGTCACTCTCCTGATCACAGAACCTTCAAGGGTTCCCCTTCAATCTAGAATAAAACATATGCTCATTAGCCCAGCATTTGAGGGTCTACAAAATCTGACTCCAACCTCACTATCCACACACCCTTTCCCTTAATATAATCTATGTTTATTTGACAGTAGAAGGAAGAGGGGAAAGTGTGTTGTACCTCTGTGGTCTTTCAATTCCTTCTGACTCTCAATTTACTTTCATAATTATCGCTTTGATGCCACTTTATGTTGGTTATGCTTTTGTGAGTCTCTCTTCATCCTCCCTGGGCTGTTTGATGAGTGTTCATGAGGACCAATTCAAGTACTGGATGGGAAAATCATCAAAAGAGAAATGCCTACTTAGATTCCCATTTAATGTGCTTTAAAACAATTCTGTCTTCTAGAAAAAAAGAGAACAAATTAAACATTTCTGGTTATCGGGGAAAACTGCAAATGTTTTAAAAGGTAGAGGACTGGTTTCTGTGGAAACTTGCTGAAATTATGTCATGTTTACATTCACTTAATGATGTGTACTCTAATCTGTGCTTTTATAATCCAATTATTAGAAAGTAGATTATTTAATTTACTTATTTGCTAATTTGCAGGTTGTTAAAACATTATATTCACTGACTTAGTGGCACTGGGCCATAAGTAAGTCTGCAAAATATGTAATTACTCATGTTTTCTGAGAAAGTGTACATGCTAGGAATACCTTTGGTACTCAGAAGAGCATTCAATTCCATCCCATTCAAGCCAAGAAACATTTATCAAGCACTAACTGTGTACCAAGCACTATGGTAAGGGTTGGGGATTCAAAGACCCAAAACAGAACAGTCTCTTGATTTCAAGACACTTGTATTCTACTAAAATATTCTTTAGCCCCTCAACCTCAGAGACCAGCTAAATAGCATTAGGACTAAGCAGAGTTGTAACTAGGAATTTTTTAATTTCAGGAAAGCATGTAAGCCATATTGGCAGCAAAAGGCACAGAAGGAACTTGAAATGGAGGGTGAGAAAGGCACAGCCTCAAGAGAGGAGGACAGAAGGGGTGGCTAGGTGGTGCAGTGAGTAAAGCGCCAGCCCTGGAGTCAGGAGAACCTGAGTTCGGTTCTGGCCTCAGACACTTAACACATACAAAAAACTAGCCGTATAACCTTGGGCAAGTTATTTAACCCCAATTGCCCTCCAAAAGGCAAAAAAAAAAAAAAAAAAGAGAGAGAGAGAGGAGGACAGAGAATCTGGGATACTGGTAGTTTGGCATTACTAGGGAAGCTGATTTAAATTGAAGAAAAACCTGGAAGGATGAAGGGAGGAGGTCACCTCAGTGTACCAAATGATTCTAAGTACTGTCAGTGCCCCCTAAATTTGATTCCCTAGGAGAAAATCCTAATTGTTCCACCCTAGTTACACCCCAGCAGTATTCCTCCCTAGTAGTGAGGCACTCAAGCACAGTTCAGAAAAGGTGTTTGTGAACCCTAGACAAAGTTTGAAATTGATTCTACCTTGCATTAAAAAATTGTACTTGCTGCGTACTATCATACACTAGGATGATAATTTAAGCTTTCCCTGAACAGACATAAACTTATTTTAAAAATAGCACTGTGACATCTTTTTCAGGACAAAGATTAGAATTGGTGAAAATCTGGATTACCTTTGGGAAATAACAAAGTTTCTTGAATGACTTGTAGAGTCCTATCTTTTTAATACCAATATTTTACCCACCAGTGTTGTTGTATGGCTGCAAGACATTGGAATACAAACTCCAAAGACTCCAAAGAATTTTGAAAAGATCTTCATGGAGAATGCAATGGAGAAGTGCTTGTAGGTAATGGGATGCAACATAGGGCCACTGAGGAGCTACCAAGAACAGGCATAAATTCATCTTTAAAAGGAAGGAATTGGACCAGTTGGCCTCTGAGGTCTCTTTCAACTTTGACTTCAAAAGATGTCATCAAGGAAATGTATAATTAATACAAGAAGCTGGGCTGATCATGTTTTGAGGAGGACAAAGGACAGGTGAGCAGCCTGAGAACCTTGCTGCTGTTTGGAGAAGTCTAGAAAGCCTCCCCAACTTTTTCCTTGCAATGTTGACTGGACTTACCATGGTGAGTCTATGGGGGCACATGGACAAGAGTCTCACAAGTTGGGCAAGTATGGTTAGGTTTAGCATGCATCTCAAAATGATGAGATCCCATTAAGCATTTGGAGTGCCATGGAAAGTAGACTTTTCTAGCTTTAAAAAGTTTACATTTATCAAAAAAAAAAAAAATATATATATATATAAAGTTGTCCTGTGTGTAATACCCCAAGCAGTCACTAGTCTTGTTTTGCTTGCAGGGGAACTATCTTGTAATAAAAGGCCCACTGCCCACTGTCAGGGCAAAACCACAGCAAGGTCTAGAGAGAGAAACAGGAATGAATTCAGCCCTGGGCCAAGGGTCAGGTGATGAGAGTTACCGTGTTTCCCCGATAATAAGACACTGTCTTATTATAATTTTTTTGGACAGAAAAACACCAGAGGGCTTATTTTCAGGGGAGGGCTTATTTTAATGAACATTCACAGCAATTTTAATAAACAGGTAAATGTGAACAAAAAAATGTACCTTTATTCAATAAGCAAATCACTGGGGAAGAACAGGATGACGCGCTCACTGCTGCAGCTCTGATTGGATGCAGCTCAGAGTGCGGCGTGCGTTTCACCCAGGGCGGGGGGACGGTGCATACAGAGGGTACCATAATGTAGCGTGTAGCGCAGGGGATCACCTTCACTACAGTAGCAATCTCAATAGGGCTTATTTTCGGGGAAGGGCTTATTTTAGAGGAATCTTACACAGTAAGGGGAGGGCTTATTTTCGGGATAGGTCTTATTATCGGTACCATTTACATGGCGCTTGGGCCCAGTGGGGAGTGGGTGAGTGGATAAGAAGTGAAGAAAGAATAAACTTGGAGTTATAAAAGGTGGTCTTACCTTGGATTAGATTGCATCTTCCTGACTCATGGGGGAATGTTATTTAAATCCAATTGATCTGGGCAACTGAATTTGCTTTAAATTAAATGCATCTTAAGCAATACTTTGAGTGCTTTTGCAGAAAGAAACTCTTATAGTTGTTTCCTACACCCATCACATGAATAAAAATACAAGGTTTAGTTTCCTTAACTACATTGTAAACTCTTCCAAAGACTACCTCTTGGTAGGAGCCTTGGACCTTGCATTGAGCTCTATAGATAACAGGAAGTCAATAAATATTTGTGGCAAATGATGACATTCAAAGCCAGATGACCAGTGGAACACAGAGGCAAGTGGTGGAGGTTGAGGGGAGAGTCAAGAAACAGGCAAATCTGGGAAGGCAGATATGCATCATCAGGCTCCAGGAAGACAACAACAGAAGGAATTTGTCCAAAGTCCGGCAGCCTTTATCTTCTTATCTGATTAAGGACAAATTCCTAAGCAGGAACACCTAGGATTGAATTTTCTGGGGTTGGTTTTTCTATTTGGGAATGAGGGTCAAAGGGGTTTGTACGGAGGGAACTCCATACAAAGAAGTGAATAGGACATTAACAATTATGCTAGACTATCTCTGCTGTTGAGTCATTCAGTCATGTCTTTATGACCACATTTGGGTTTTCTGGGGGAAAGATACTGGAATGGTTTGTTGTTTCCTTCTCCAGTTTATTTTATAGATGAGAAAACTGAGGCAAACAGGGTTAAGTGACTTACCCAGGGTTACATAGCTAGTTAGTATCTGAGGTCACATTTAAACTCACGAGAATGAGTCTTCTTGATTCCAAGACCAGTGCTCTCTCTACTGTGTCAAATATGTTTGATGATTACTTTAACTTTATAGATTTAGATTTGCAAGTTTAATATTCCAGAGGCTGTTTATGTCACTGTGGCTATTTTCCCATCAATTAAAGTAAATTGCCTCCAGTGAAATCCTTTAGATACAGCTTATAGGCTCAATCTCCAGAATTATCCAAGAAATTAGTATATGTATTCCTTTAACTATCCTTTTGATAAATAAAAAACAAATATGCTTCAATACTTAAAAGGTCTGGGATTTCAGTGGTATGATTACTTCTTCTACAAATACCAGTTGTAGCCCCTCTATAGCACTTTTTAAAAAAATTGCTGTGTCCAGAAACATTCATTGTTCTGCAACAACCTTTTCAGACTTCACAATGGGCCTTTCCATAAGAGATAGCTGTCACTGGTCCATACTGGAAGCCTTTCTAAGTCAGCAGGGCCTACCATAGCATTGGTTCTGCAGGCCATCAAGAGTCTTTGAGAATCTAGGTTCACCTTCAAGTCATGATGAGGTATTTGAGAAGGACTTAAGTTATGATTATCTATGATTATAACTAAAACTGTGATTTACAGTTTTTACAAAATTTACCCAAGGGTAAATTGTTAAGAAAACTATACCCAGAAGTTCTTTTTTTGCACACTAACCTTATACTTTTCTCAATCTCCAGT
Organism: Petaurus breviceps papuanus; assembly: GCF_028583685.1. NCBI lineage: Eukaryota > Metazoa > Chordata > Mammalia > Diprotodontia > Petauridae > Petaurus > Petaurus breviceps. The sequence goes on from NW_027185903.1 coordinate 38,994,352, forward strand.
TTATTTCCAAGGTTTGAGTAGAACATTTCTTTCTCCTCACTGTAAATCTGTTTTGGGAAAAATCAAATTCTATCCAAAAATCCTGACTTACAAGTCCCATATCCTTATCCCAGCACAGCTTGGTGTCAGAGGCTCTGTCAAGAGGCTTTTCTCATTTTTCATAGCTTTGTCATAGTTACAACAATCATATTGCTCCCCTAGGATGTTGTATGGTTTGTTCTTTGTTCTTTAAGAGGACTGTGACATTAGGGAGACAATGATATGACTTGCAGTTGACTTGGATTTGAGTGATGAAGGTCACCAGTGCAAAGTCACCAACCTTATTTCTTCTCCAGAGCCATTTGGGCCCAGTGGGCAGACATTCATCAGGACGACTAGAGATGGCCCAGGATGCAGTGGGAGACCTTGGTCCTTTTAAGCTCAGGTCTTTCCAGGTTCTTACTTTGAGTGAGGCTACACCCATTCAGTGAATAGCCCTCTTTAAGAAGTGAGTCCAGGGTCTCAGTGTGATAGTGATAGCTACTTAACCATGCCTTAAATCCAAGTCCCTAAACTCTCACTGATTGTCCAACAATAAGTCCAAGCCCACACCTCACTTGGTCATTGTTTCGGTTTGAATGGCTCAGAGTGAGTGTAAATAGTAATTGTTTCCATTTGGGTGAGAAACCCTGAAGATCTTCCCCTCCCAGACTGATTTTTTTTTTAAACTAGGTAAAAGGGGCCATTTTTTGCTTCATTTCTTATCTAGTCTTAATCACTAAATGGGTGCTGCCTCAGACAAACTGAGACCTGAGAAAGACCTTAGCTTAAAAAGGCCAGGGTCTCCCACTGCATCCTGGACCATCTCCAGTTATCCTGATCTGTATCTGACCACTGGACTCAGATGTCTTCTGAGGAGAAAGTGAGGCCAGTGACTTTGTAGAGCCCTCCCTCCCTTAAACCCAATTCACTTGCAAGTGAAGACATCACCTTCCTGACAACATGGGCCTCTTCAAGAAGGACAAACAACAGATGTCAATGAAAAACTTACTCCTTCCTTGCATCTGGTTCTTCTGTCATGTACATGTGGTTTCCACCAGCAGAAGGGGATGCTCTCTAGGACTGAGTGCCCATTGTATATCACAGTGTCCCACATCGACTAGGTGCTTAATGTGCGCTCACTAAATGCTTTTGCAGTGATTGACTAGCTTTCCTTCCTGTTGGCAAATGGGCAGTTGAAAATCAATCATCGACAGTGAACCAGAAGAACACTTTCCATTATCAGAAGGTGTCTCAGTTGTGGGAAGACCATAACACTTCCTTCTGGCTATGGGGTTCCTAAGGATTAAATAAAAGGCTTAAATTTAACACATTAATCACTTCTCTGGAGTTTTAGCAGATACTTGATTCAGAAATATCTGCTTCCTGATACAAAGTACTTTTCTTTTAAAGTGACCACATTCCTTTCCAGTTGTAAATTCAAGTTTATCATAACATTACTTTAAAACCCATATTCATGCTTAACACAGACCATCCTGTAGCCTGGAATACAGGGCCTCATCACCTCCACGTCTTAGAACCCCTAGTTTCCTGTAAGGTTCAGCTCAAGAGACACCTCCCGTAAGAAACCTTTCCTGACTGCCCCCCCACCCCAGTTGTTATTTCTTTCTCTGTCTTCAAATCACCTCCTCCAGCACTGACTTACTTGGTAAAGCAACAATATTCTTTAGATAAGGCAAGTAAAGCAAATGGGCAGAGAAAACAATATACACAATAATTGTTGCTGTTCAGTTGAGTCCAACTCTTCCTGACCCTGTGGACTAGAGGTCTTAACTGGAGGTCTGCAAACTTATTTTTAAAGAATATTTTGATACTTACATTTTAAAAGAATTAGTTCCCTTGGTAATCCTGTGTATTATATTTTATGCATTTGAGAACGTTATTCTGAGAAGGTTCCAAGGGTTTCACCAGCCTACCAAAGGACTCCATCATAATATTTTTTAAAAAGTTAAAAACTTCTGTCCTAGAAAAACAGAAACTCTTTGAAGATACAACATGGGATAGTGGATAAGGGATTGGAGTTGGAGTCAGAAAGACAGGTTCAAATCTTGCCTTAGCTACTTCCTGGCTATGTGATCCTAGGCAAGTTACTTAATCTCTCTCTGGCTTAGTTTCTTCATCTGTAAAATGGGGGCATGGCTTGTGAGGTCCCTTCCAGCTCTAACTCTACAATCCTATAATTCTTTTGTTGTTTATCTTTGTATCTCCAACACCTACACAGTGTGTTGCACAAAGTGGGGGCTTAACAAAATCAATGTGTTAAAAAAATCTTATTAACATTTTCTGTTTTAACACAACCTCTATTTCCTAATGTACTTTTCCAGAAAGAAATCACTTATAACAAAGAGGGGGAAAGGAGGTAGGGAGGCGGGAAGTTCAACAAAACTAACCAACACACTGAAAATTGTGATATTACATGGAGTGTTTTCATTACTACCGTTTTCTACCTCAGCAAAAAAGAGGGGTGGGATGATGTAGTGGCAACCACACTGGCATATCCAGGATGGCTGCTAGAACAGGTTCTTAGATCTGCCTTACTAGGAAAGAGGGTCAGGAATATTCAATTTTTTTGAATCATCTATTATCTATCTATCTATATAGATATATATCTATATAGATATATCTATCTATCATAAACCACTCTAGTATCTTTGCAAAGAAAATCTCATGGACAGTATTGGTGTGCTATGGTCCACAGAGCCAGGAAGAGTTGGACACAATGGAATAGCAAAAACGATTATTGTGTATATTGTTTTATCTGCCCCATTTGCTTTACTTTGTATCAGTTCATTTTATGTTTTATTATTATTGTATTTTCATTCTATTATTCTATCTATCTATATATCTATCAATAGAATAATCAATAGATATAGATTAAAACACATTTTATGTGTTAGAACAATCCCAACTCAGGGTTTCTACATCATGCAAACTTATGATCTCCATATATGTTTAACCATATTATGAGAAAGGAATTTTCTTAATTGAATAGGTGGCAAATACAATAAACTAAGAGAGCTGACAAAGTATCAATTGAAATTATGACCCAGGATATCTGTGTTTTCTTTACCATTAACATGCCACAGCATAGTACATGTCCATAAAATATTAAGATAAGAAAAAGTCCCATTATTCAAGGTAGTGTCTTGGGTTAAGGATCTCATTCTTAATGTCTATAAACAGAAAAGGAAAAATGCCCTTAAGTTATTCAAGGAGTCAGGAATATTTTTAATCACATTCATTAGTTTAGGGGAAAAGTCAGCACCCTGAACTTCAGAGAAAATACAAAGAAAATAGAAAAAATACAAGTAGAGAAATAAAGACCAACAGACTCTCTGAGAAATTAGCACAGATCAACAGACAGATCCAACTGTCTGACCAAGGCAATATGTACATAGTACATCTCTGGTAAGAGAGAAGCACCAACATCTAGATTTTTCAAAGCTGGGGGCTCCTTAATGGCTACCCAGAGTCTCATCTGGTCAAATCACAAGAACACTTTTCCAATGAGTTAGCCCCCAAAGGAAAATGATAACACCAAAGCATATATACCTTTTTTTAGAGGCAGATTGCATCACAACCCTCTTAATTCGAAATTAGCAAAAGGTGTGAAAGCCTTCCTACAAGCAAGTCTTCCCTAAGCAAGCTTCTCTTAATGGGCTTCATATGAGGACTGTTAATCGGCAGGAAAGATCTTATATCCCATTAACATTACAGGTAAGAAGTGCCCTTTCATATTAAGACGGTGGCGCAGTGGAGAGATCCAGGCTCACAGAGACAAGGGTAACTTCATTAATATCCCATCTTTGATACTTACTTCTTCTGTGACCTTGGGCAAGTAACCTAAACTCCTTGGGCCTCAGTTTCCTTATCTGAAAAATAAAAGGGTTGGACTAGAATACCTTAGGGATCTTTTCTAGCCCTAGATCTATGATCCTATGATTTCTTCTTTAGAACCAAGCTTGGTCATAATTTCACAGCATTGTTTCTTAAAATAGGTTTTATTCATTTATTTAATAATTAATTGTATACTATTATCTATATTATATATTATATCTATATATTTATAGTACCAACCTGAAAGTTTGGTTAAAAGAGACAAGCAATCTAGGTGGCACATAAATTCATATTGTTTATTCTCTTAAATCTAGCTGAAACTAGTGAAGGTGTATGTACAAGGAGCCAAAGTGTAAGTTCTGACTGTCTGGTAAAAGAATGACACGTGTTTCATGTGTTAGAACAATCCCAACTCAGGGTCTCTACATCATGCAAACTTATGGTCTCCATATATGTTTAACCATATTATGAGAAAGGAATTTTCTTAATTGAATAGGTGGCAAATACAATAAACTAAGAGAGCTGACAAAGTGTCAATTGAAATTATGACCCAGGATATCTGTTTTCTTTACCATTAACATGCCACCATATAGCACATGTCCATAAAATATTAAGATAAGAAAAAGTCCCATTATTCAAGGTAGTGTCTCAGGTTAAGGGTCTCATTCTTAATGGCCATAAACAGAAAAGGAAAAATGCCCTTAAGTTAGCCACATCTGATACAAGAAGAGGTATTTTCTGAGTTTACTCAGAGAAGAAAATATTTGTTAGGCTGAGGAACTTCTTCTGATTGATTAGTTCAGGCTCTGGACCTTACTGAGGTTCAAATGATCTGAAATGATTATCAATCGTTACATAGTTATATTACCTGTATAATATAATCTATAAATTATATAAATTTAAATTTACTTATTAAAAAAATTTTATATCATCTATATTTCCCCTTTATATTCCTCTCTTTCTTCCCTTCCAGAGAGCCATCCATTATAACAAATGATTTAAAAGGAGGAAAAAGAGAAAAGTCAGTCAAACCAATCACATTAAAAAAAATAGAAGTGGATGTTACATGCAATGCCCCATCGCAAGGACCCCTACTTCTGCAAAGGAACAGTGTCCTAGGAGATGTCTTCTCATCTTTCTTCTTTGGGGCCAACCTACATCATTATAATTTAGCAATACTCAGTTTTGATTGTTTTGTGGTTGTTGTTCTTTCTATTTACATTGCCTGGAGGCAGCTAGTTGACTCAGTAGATAGGGAACTGGGTGTAGGGTCCGGAAGATCTGAATTCAAATCCTTCCTGAGATTCCTACTAGCTGTGTGACCCAGGGCAAGTCACTTAATCTCTGTTTGCCTTAATCCCCTGGAGAAGGAAATCACAAACCATTCCAGTATCTTTACAAAGAAAATCTCATGGACAGTATTGGTGTGCTATGGTCCACAGAGCCAGGAAGAGTTGGACATGATGAAATAGCAAAAACGATTATTGTGAATATTGTTTTATCTGCCCTGTTTGCTTTACTTTGCATCAGTTCATATGTCTTTCCATGCCTCTTTATATACATCATGTTCATTGTTTCTAACATCACAGTAATAGATCATTACAATTCATGTATTTGCAGTTTGTTAACTATTTCCCAACTAATGGAAAGTTCTTTGCTACCGCAAAAAGTGCTGTCATAAATGACTAATGTGAAAATGTTTTAAATAATTGCACATGTATAACCTATATTTAATTGCTTGCTGTCTCAGGGAGGGGAGAGCAGAGGAAAGGGGAGGGACAGAATTTGGAACTCAAAACTTTAAATAAAAATGGTTTTTAAAAGTGCTGCTATGAATATTTTGGTGTTTTTAGAGTCTTAAAAAGAAAAAAAGACAACAAGGACCTTGGGGTAGTTGCCTAGATGTAGAAACTCTGGATCAAAAGGTATGGAAATTTTAGTCACTTTGTTTACACAATTCCAAATTGCAGCATTTGGTTTTGATCGTTTTGTTATTCTTCCCATTTCCATTGCTGCAGTCATTGTGCACGGTTTCATGGTTCTACTTACTTCACTTTGCATATATAATAATAATAGATAATAATAATAGCTAGGATCATCTGTAAAATGAGGAGATTGGACTCCATGGTTTCATGGTCCCTTGGATTCTAAATACATATTTGTATGATTGAAGAGTGGGGATTAGCTATCTGCCTTGTTTTCTTTGTTGATAGAAATAGAGCCTCTTAATATCCTGGGATAGCATCCCCTCTGGGCTCACTCTCTCAACTGGAGGTGTGCTGGAGCCAGGTCTAACCACTGAACTGTTGGCATCTTTACAAATCAGGGCTTGATTTATTGTTTTGTTGATTGTCTAGACTTAAAAGTGTTAATAATGAGGGTTAAATTTTAAAGTGTGGGTATACATTTTTTTCCCCAGAGAGCTCATTTGTTAAACATTTACCAGCACACTCCTGTGTTCTGTAAACATTGCTGGAGCTCAGCAGGACAGCAGTAGGAGGATCAGAGAATGGAAGGCTTGTTGAATGGAGTTTGATGATGAGGATGATGATGAAGTAGAAATGTCCCCCTTCACTTTCAACAGTGACGGAACAACTGTTAATATGACAGAAAATATTAATGCCAAAAGTAATATGGGCTGCTGCTCCCTTAGTTGATCCTTGTACAGTCAGAATTTCAGTAATATCCTTACTTCTGCTTTTAGGATATTTACTCTTGATTAAGTTTCACTGAACCACACCCTAGGTCCTTCCACCAAGGATGTTGCTCTATGGAGAGCCCGGCTCAAACTGGATCATAGTGCCCTTTCCCTCTCCATGGGGATTCATGGTATGAAGGGCAAAAGAGCCAGAATGAAGTGGTTTTGCTTGTCCAGATTGCCAATGACCACTGGGGTCTCATGACCAGGCCTTGCTTCTTCATACTTTCTCCTCCTCATCTCCTTCTAAAACTTTAAAAACTTTCTCATGGGTCTCTTTGATTGGGAAATCCACTGGACATTCCCCCCTGCACCCCCAAGGTGGCAGGTTTGCTACCCTGATATTTTAATTCAAGACACTTTACTCCTCAACTCATGGCTTTGATTTATTTTGGGGCTTGATCACAGCAATAGAAAATCAGAGACAGGACTTCAAGCATGGCAAGAGCTCAGCTGATTCTTCATTTCTGCAGCCTGCCCTAGAAACCCCCTTAGGTATATGGAATGCAGGTGCTGCCAAGGGGTTTGGCTTCCAGTGTGGGGCTCCTTTGTCCTCGTCTCAAGTGTGTCAGTCAGTGCTGGCTCAACAAAACACTATTCACCTCCCTCCAGGTGATCACATCTGTCTGCTATCCCCAGGTCTGCCAGCTCCTAACAGTTCTGTGCTCAGGAAATGCCTCAGTGCACTAATGTGTGGGTAGATAAGCAGGCCTCCTGCAGCCATGTTTTGACTCATGCCTTGTAAAGAACAATGGGCTCCTTCCCTTTCCCATCTAACTGTAGGATTTGTTTCAGTGAAGTCCAGGGCAGACTTTGTCTGGCTTGTTCTTAAAGCCCAAAATAGGAATGGGGCCTGATGAAATAACAGAGAGATTTCTTTTAATATTTTGTGGTTGGCTTTCCCATCAGCCTCTGGAATTGGGAGGGTGCTCATTAGGACTTAGTATTTTTAATAAGAATAAGTACGGACATTATAAAAGTGGTAATGTTTGCAAGACGTTTTGCATTGGTTGACTCACTGGAGCCTCACAATAAGTCTGTTAGAGATTATTATCTCCTTTCTTTTTTTACAGAGAAAGAAGCTGTGGTTCAGTAAGTTATTTGTCCAGTTAGGGTCACACAGCTAGTTATTGACAAAGGCAGGATTTGCACCCAGGTCATCCTGATTCCAAGGCTAGAGCTCATTCTACTCCACCATGCTAGAAGTAAACATGCTTTCAATAGTGAAAAACAGGAACTGGGTGCCATATTTGTGCCAAAGAATGTGTTTCAATTACATTATTTTTACTGTCATTTCCTTTGAAACGGAACCATCATCAACACAAAAGGCCTTCTTAATACAGACTATAGACTTAAAAACACATCTTTCATGAAAATTTCCCTGACTAATTGGCACAGGATGAATTCTTGTGATGAATTTTTTGTGGTTTCCTCTCTGTCTAAACATGCAATTCCCATGACTCTCCCTCTAAACCAAACACTTACTTGATAACTTAGGCCTTATGTTTATGGGAAATAGAAAGGAAAATAACTGCAAAAGTCGAATAAGAGAGAATCTGTGCCAAAATGCACTGGATAATAATAAATGCCACCTACAAATACATAGAGGCTTAAGATTTATGGTACATTCTCCTCCGTAACTGGGGCTTGTGAAGAGCCTGAGGTCCCAAAAGGACAAATGAGCCTGATGACTTCCTTTAATTTACTCAATCTTCCCATAGCCCTTAGATGTTGGTACCAGTACTCTTCGATGTCTATTTTTTTTACAGAAAAAAGCTTACCTTGATAGCCCTTCCCAATGATACTTAGCTATTGAACATAGTTGGATTTATATACATCTTCTAGAGCTACTTTCCCAAACCCCTCTCACCCTGGCAGGAAAAGTTCCCCAAATCATGGCCCCTTAAAGTTTTAGGAGAAACCCTGAAGGGTTAGAGGTAGTTTTCAAAATCAATAGCTCAAAAGCCCTCACCAATTATATCTTTCTCCCATGATTATCTATGAAATCAGTTATTCAACCAGACAATTAGCTTTTCTTTTTTTCTTTTTTAATTTATGGAATAAAACAAGCATTTCCATAGCATAGTTCAATAAAAAAGATGATTTTACTGAAGCTGAAAATCTACTATGCCCAACTTGCTATTTCTTTCAAATATACAACAAAATTGTCATGTAAATTTCTTTTTTTCCTTCCCTCCCTGCATACTAATGGGTGCACACACACACACAATTATTCTATACATACTTCTATTAATTACTTCTTTCTCTGGATGCAGATAGCATCTCTCTTCAGTCCTTTATAGTTATTTTGGGTATTTATACTAGACAAAATAACATATTCTCTCATGTTCTTAAAACAATATTGTTATTACTGTATATACCATTCTCTTGGTTATGCTTGTTTCAATATTCATTACTACATGCATTTATTTCCATGTTTTTCTAAGATCATAGGACTCTCTCATAGCACAATAGTATTCCTTCACCATCATATACCACAACTTGTTCAGCCTTTTCCAATGATTAGCTTTTAAAGCCAATACTTACTAATTGCAAATTAGTATTTTATTATTATTTATATAATATTTACAATATTATTAAATATTAGATATATTTAATCATTATTTTAAATTATTTATATTATATTTTAATATATAATTATATTTATATAGTATATAAGTTATATCATATATTATAAATTGATAAAAAATAAAATTATAAATAAAATATATAATTTATAATTATATATAATATAGAAATAAGTTATATTTATATATAAATTATATAATTTAATTATAATTAATTAAATATAAAATGTATTGGTAAATATTATTTAATATAATATTTACAATATTATTAAATATAATATTTACAATATCATTACATAATATTGTAAAAAATACAATTTACTAATACCAATATTAACAATAATTCGTATATAACAGTCCCCTACTACAAAAGTTTGTGATGCCTTCTCCCACAGATAACATATGGAGCTTAGGGAAAATTGGGTTCAAAAAAGGGAATAAAAATTTACATAGCACCTACTATATGTCAGGAACTGTGCTAAATGCTTTTTACAAATATTATGTCATTTGATCCTTACCACACCCAACAAGGCAGATGCTGTTACTATCCCCAGTCTACAGTTGAGGGAACTGAGACTCCTGACTCCAGGCCCAGGATACTAGCATCCACTGTGTCTCAAGCACAGGGAGCACTTGTCGCAAAGGGGGAATGACTCACTGTTCTTGGAAGTCATTTTGCTGGCATCCTTCAGATGATTACTTTGGGAATGTAGAGTGTAGTCTTCTGCCAGACTCCTTGATTCTGTCACGAACAAATAACTAGTTGGTAGACTTAATCTATATAGCATTCAATACAGTGACATATGCAAATAGGTAGCCACTAAATTACAGATTTCCTTGGGCCCTCTCAAATATCTATAACTGTAGCATCTTTAGTTATAATTTAAATGAACTTGGCAACCCAGTTGCCAAATTGGTCTCCAATATCCATTAAGCTAATCCAATTTTGCACATTAATGACTGTTTTTTGTTTTTAATTTTTAAATTTACTTTTAGTTTACAACATTCGGCTCCACAATCCCTTGAGTTCCAACTTTTTTCCTCCTTCCTCCCTTCTCCCCTACCCTGCCCCATGGTGGCATGCAATCCAATATAGGTTCTACAAATACCTTCACACTAAACATTAGTCAAGTTGTAAAGAAGAAATATAGCCAATGGAATGGACGACAAGAAAGAAGAAACAAAAGAAAGCAAAAAGAGAGAGAGCAAGTAGTTTGCTTCAATCTGCATTCAGACTCGGTAGTTCTTCCTCTGGATATAGCTAGCCCTCTCTATCTTGAGTCCCTTGGAGTTGTCTTATAACCTTGCATTGCTGAGAGGAGCTCAGGCTATCAAAACTAGTCATCACAGATATGATGTATCTGTAATTGTGTACAAAGTTCGTATTTTGTTTTTAAGGCACATGCTTGTTTGTTTCCTTTAATCATTCTCCTAGGAGGGAGAACAGGTGGAGAGGCCAGATTCTGATGCTCAGGTCCTCCCTCAAAGGGACAGTGAAGTCCTGACTGCTCCTGCTGGCTTCTCATTGGTTGAGCAAACCTCTCACCATTGACCTCTCAACCAAGCCCTCACCCTGGACTGTTTCCACCCTTCCCCTTTTGCCTTTCAAAAAAGGCTTAAAAGTTCATTTTAACTCTTTCATCTGGTGCTTTATTCAATTTGTTTTCCTCTGAGAGTGCATGCCCCTACATATTTTACAAGGTCTGCATTTTTATGTGTCCAAGAATAAATACATTTTTGGCTAATGACTAAGGCATATTTTTAGCAGTTGTGTGTTGGAGTTCTGTATATTTGTCTTTTGAAGACCATGATTTAAAGCAGATGCAGCAGTCCAGCATTCTTCAATTTTTCACCAATTTCTGGACATATTTACTTGAACATCTCCTGCCTCTAAAATGTTATCCACATTTTCATGAGAGTAGAGCCAATATTAAATATTTTAGTCCCAAGAAAAAGTTGGTCAAAGAACTGGGAGCTTGTGAACAAGGGGGTTCTCATTTATTAAAAATGCTTCTGCAGATCTGTGCCTTTACCTTGACTGGTTTGCTTAGGATAGTCACAGGTATGAGCTCCTGCCTTCTGATCCTAATTTAGCAAATCAAAGGTAAGAATAGATATGACCATGCTTTCCAAAGTTAGAAGCTACATACAAATTCAGGGGCAGATGATAACATGACCAACACCCCCAAGCTTTGGACTCACTCACTTTCTTGAAGGAACAGGATAGGCTTATTCCAGCAGAGCTGGGAACTCATGTTGATCTGGGTCAGAATCACAGGATTAACTACCCTCATTTTGCAAATGGGGAAACTGAGTCTTTGTTCAGTCGTATCCAACTCTTCATAACCCCATTTGGGATTTTCTTGGCAGAGATATTAATATGGTTTGTCATTTCCTTCTCCAGAACTTTTTACAGATGAGGAAACTGAATCAAAGAGGGTTAAGTGACTTGTCCAGAGTCATTAAGTGTCTGAGGATGGATTTGAACTCAGGAATAAGTCTTCTGGACTCCAGGTTTGGCACTCTATCCACTGTGCCACCTAGCTGCCCTAAACTGAGGCTAAGAGATGTCAAAGACTGCCCAGGGTAACAAAGAAATTATTATCAGAGGGAGGATTTCAGGTCAAGTCTTCCTGATCCTAAGCCCAGCTCCCTTCTCAGTGTGCCACCTGCCTTCCAAGGAAAATCAAAGGCTCATAGATTATTATTTTTTTATAGGCAGTTAGGTGGCACAGTCCATAGAGTGTTGGCTTTGAGTTCATATCCTGCCTCAGCCAGTATAACCCTAGCCAAGTCACTTAACCTCTAAGTCTCTTCATCCATAAAATGGGCATAATAAAAAATATTTATTTCTCAGGCTTGTGAAGATAAAATTAGATGATATTTGTAAAGTATTTTGCAGACTAAGAATTATAGTAACATTCACTATTATTAATATTATTATTAGTGGGTATTCCAAATGGAAGAACATGCTCAGAGCTTTTTTCTAAATCCAGGGAAGCCATTAAATTGGGGTTTGGGTGTTGACAAGGAGAATGATTTCAGGTGTGAGGAGTGCCTGTGGGACCCAGAGAGAAAGGCTCTGGATTCAAAGAAGTCAGGATAGCTAAGAGTGTTCTGGTTTGAACTGGGAAGTAAAAACCAATCTAAATGTACACCAACACCAAAACTAAACAGAGTAATGTGAGACTATATAGCTTGCTTAATATTTATATGGATTTTATCCTGATAGTCCCTTACACTGTAGTAAAAAAAAATAGTTGGTACTCTACAAACAGCAGATTGTGTTGTGCTGGATAGATTAAGATAGGAGATGAGCTCCACAGGAGATGTACAGAGAGAGGCCCTTAAGAAGACATGAATTCAAATCCTACCTTTGGCACTTACTAGCTGCATGACCAGGACTTGGTCTCTCTAAGCCTCAGTTTCCTCATTTATAAAGCAGGGATTATAATAGTACCAAATTCATAAGGCTATTGTGAGGATCAAAAGGGAAAACATATATAAAATATATGTGAACTTTGCAAACTGTAACTTGATATGTAAGTACTAGTGATGATGATGATGATGATGATGGTAGCAGTGACAAAATAATCCAGTCTTGGAGCCTGGGGGACCTGGGTTCAAATTCTGTCTCTGCCTCTGACTGTGTGAGACTGGCAAGTTGCTTAACCTCTCAGTGTCCCAAGAAACTCTGAAACTAGAAATTGCAGAGCTGTATTGTTGTTGATCTGTGTTGGTAGAGTGAGTTTCTGGACTGGTAGCTCCCTACACAAATGAAATCACAGCTCCAGGCTCCCCGGCCAAAAAATGACCTCATAGAGCAACTTACCCATTTGCAAACTTCATTCCTCTGAAGACCCACAGTGAATGGCACACAGTAAGCGTTTAATAAATGTTTATTGGTTATTTGACTGACCCAGCTTCCAGACCTAAGCAGTACCTTTAGACCAGGTGACTTGAACACATTGACATAATCATAGTCCTATCAGAGATGAACATCATTTACCCAGGGTCCCAGGAAGGTTAGGCCAGATCACAGAAAAAAGTGAAACATGGATTCTGATTCAGCCATACGGAGCACACCCCTATGCTTCCTCCCCAGTGGTGCCTTGGTGGAGTTACAGAGAACCGGTAAATAGTCCCTTCCAAAGGCAAGCTTTGTAATCAGAGGGCCATGTGCATAGTCGGAGTCACCATCAAAGCACTGAATCTGTTTCTATTCAGCAGGTGGGGATTGACTCTGCCGAAGGCTCAGTTATTGAGCACTCTTGGCAGACATATAAGCAGGTTGGCTTTTTGGCTTTTGGGGGGTGGGAGATGGGATGGGATTGGCCGGGGGGTAGGGTGGGGAGGGGGGGAATGGAAGTCTTACTTTTGTGATAATGGAAACAATCTCTATGTTCCCAGTTGTGCCAGAGCCCAAACTTCTGCTCCAGGTGGACCTTTGGGAGACTAGAGAAGCAGTTTCAGAGGGGAGGGCTCTTAACCCTTTTTGTGTCATGGACCTTCTTGGATTAAGGTTTTTAATTGCATAAAGTAAAATACATAGGATTACAAAGGGAACCAATTGTATTGAAGTATAGTTATCAAGATATTAAAAGAAAAAAACAAACAAGTTCCTGGACCTCAAGGCAGGAACTCCTGACTTAAATCTATATTTCAATCAATCAATATTTATTAATTACTTATTATGTGTAAAATATTGTACTGAGTGCTGGAGATACAAAGATAAAAACAAAACAATTGAGAGGCTGCAGCATATTGGATGGAGAGCTAGCCTTCAAGCCAGAAAGACCTTGGTTCAAGTCCTACCTTTGGGCTGGCTAGGTGGCATAGTGAATGGAGGACAGGCCCTGGAGTCAGGAAGACCTGAGTTCAAATCTGAACTCAGACACTTAACACTTACTAGCCATGTGGCCTTGGGCAAGTCACTTAACCCCAATTGCCCTGCCTTCCCCCTCTAAAAAGCAAAAAAATAAAAAAGTCCTACCTTTGATAGAAGTCACTTAACCTTTCAATGCTCTAAGCAAGGTGTCAAACTGTTCTGGTAAATTGACCTGTCTATTCCATCAAGACCATGGTGTCGCCAAGTGAGGTGACTGTGTAAAATATGGAGCAAATTATAACTTACAGGTCATATGGTGGAGGAGAATAACAGAAAAAGGATTTAAATGAAGAATCCTAAGCTCTGGATGTAGAGCTGGAAGAGGCTTGTTGACTAATTCAACCCCTTTATGTTAGCGGTGAGGAAACCCAGGAAACTGAGCCCCCGAAAAGGAAGAGACCTGAGGGTCAATTAGTGAGTTGAGGCAATTGTGCCTCAGTAAGCAGCCTTGCTCTTCTGTGAATGCAGAAAGCTAGTATAAACAGGGTGATCCTCAACTACCACCCTCTCAATAACTACAGGAAGATAATGTATTTGTTGTTGGAGGCAGCTGGGCAGCACAGTGGATAGACCGCTGGTCCTGGACTCAGAAAGACATTTTCCTGAGTTTAAATCCAATCCCAGACACTTACTAGCTGTGTGGCCCTGGGCAAGTCACTTAACCCAATTAGCCTCAGTTTCCTCATCTGTAAAATAAGCCAGAGAAGGAAATGGCAAACCACTCCAGCATCTCTGCCAAGAAAACCCCAAATGGGGTCACAAAGAGTAGGCCATGACTGAAATAAATGACTGAACAGCAACCAAAACAGCAGGGATTCAAACTCGGGTTCTATGACTCCGAGATCTCCAATCTTCCCCCTGTATGGTTTCCTTTCCTTTCCTATCCTTTTGTTAATTAAAACAAAGCAGCAGCAGTAGACAATATCCCTGCTGGGTTCTTATTCTCCTTTGTACTGGGTCTACCTATGCACTGTTTCCATGATTTTCAGTAGATCTTCCCATAACCCAATCCGATATGATAGGAAAGAGATTCTAAGATTTAGTATGTATATGTACATAAGAAACAAAATAAAGAAAATAATTAATTTTTATAGGATAATATTGCTATTTACCAAATATTGTTCTGTGATGTACTTGATGACAAGCTTCTAGGGATAATCTTCCCCCAAGTTAGAAATCCCCAGCTTAAAGCAAAAGTTGTTTGTGATGATGAAAGCTTTGTTGTCAAACTCACATGGAAATGGGGCTGCTAATCTGTGCAGGACACCTTGGAGCTTCACAGTGGCTCAGTCTTAAATATAACTATCTAGGTTTTGTTATATTTTTATTTTGTGTTAAATATTTCCCAATTTATATAGTCTTGGCTACAGGTCACTCATTTGACACCTTTAATATCAAGGGCAAGGTTCCCAGATCTCTCTCACCCATGGTAGCCATGGGAAGGGCCTTCTCTTCTACTTGGTCTGGTAGTACTATCATTAGAGTGCTCTCTCTTTGTTCTATAGCAAAGAGAGGAGAAGGTCCCTATTAAAGTGTTATCTGGACAGGAAAAAGCAGTAAGGACTGAAGATTAGTCCTCCTTCCATGAACAGGACTTAGTTTATCAGGCTAGCTAGTTGTAACCTGGGAAATATGAAAGCAGAATCCCAGAGTTATAGAATATGTAGGTAAAATTAGATAAGGAAAAAAGGTATTTAGAAAAGTCTACAGGGGTGGGGAACCTGCCACCTCGAGGCCACTTGTGGCCCCCTAGGTCCTCAAGTGCAGGAATACACGTGCCTGAATCCATTCATTTGAGGATCGAGAGGGCCACACATGACCTGGAGACTGCAGGTTCCCCACCCTGGCTAGGACATAGAATGCTGCTTGGGTGAGATGGCCCCAGTAGATTAATCAGGTCAGAAGGGTGGAGCCCTGAGCATCCAGGAGGTACCATGTGGTCAGCATGGACCTCATGGATAAGGTAGGAGGAAGATTTTTTTTTTTTATCCACCAAAAATTGGAAAAAAACCTCTCAGGACAGACTACCTACTTTATACTTTCATCATGGGCCTGCCAAACAATCCCTGAAACCTCATTAGATCCAGTAAATGTGAGATTTTTTTTTCAAAGTATCCCAGTTCCCCTAAATTACACTGATGGTTATGCAGTGAGTTGAAGCAATTGTGTTTCCTCCTGAGTTTGGGCGGTAGGCAGCCTCAATGAGTGTTCTGCTATGAATGAAGACAGAAGAAGGAACACAACCCACACAGTACCGTCTAGAAAACTTGTGCAGCCTCTTGGGAAACACCCATGGGGCCTATTGTGGCCCTGTCCGGAGAATAGTTGATGACTCATCGAAAAGATGAGGTATCTATAAACAGGAAGTTGAGTATGTGGCCAGACATTTGCCATCTGATAACAATTGCTGAATGAGGTAAATAAATTTGAAGAAAAATTTCCATGACTGTAAACAGGACTTCTCTGGCCTGTTAGAAAGACAAGCCTATAGTTGATTTTGTTACTGATGATTTAAAGAAGGGGATTTCTAATCTAGTCCCTTCATGAGTCAGTCAGTGAGACAGCACTTGCAGCTTAGGGTAGTTTCTTCTTCATTCTTCCTCTTCCCACCCCCAAAACTATTAAAAGACCACTTGGTAGGACTTTGATGCATAAAGCCTTCCCTCCCAGACTCTGAAGAGGGGAATATTTTTTATGAGTGCTAAAAGATTGTTAGCCACACACCATGGACCCTTCTTTATTGTAAATACAGTTTCCAAGCAAGCATATTCCCCCAAGAGATATGAAAATGCTGTGAGTTTAGAAACTTGATGTGCTGTGGTTTCTTGCAAAAAATATGTATTTTAATTATTTTATAGGGTACTGGAGTCAAAATGGGGAACTTCTGTAGTGGGGTGTATGGCTACCACTGCAGTTGGAGGCAAGGATAGAAGACTGGCCTCAGAGTCAAAAAGGCCCAAATTCAAGTCCTACCTGGCATATATACTGGTTGTATAGCCCTGGACATGTTACATAACAGCTCAGGGATCCCATGCAATTTTCCAAGACTGAGTTAAATATGTGTTGCCTGTCTCAATCAGTAGAGAGATTCTAAATGCTGGTAGTTCCCCATACTGATAAAATCATGGGTACACACACACATACACACACACACACATGCACACACACATATAAATACATAGACAACTCCAATCCTTTAATACCCAAATATATTATATATGTATCCAAAAATTTAAACCCACAATTTTTCTTTTGAGTTAGACTCACATAAGAGACCTGAAATGGTAGGTATCCAGAGGTTTTAATGTGATATATAGACTTGGGTGCCAGACAGAAAGATGGGAGTAGAATCTCAGGGAGCTTTCGGGTTTAGGCCGTGATCTGGCATTTGTTGAAGAAGAAAGTTGGAAGTGGTGTAAGAGGAACTTTCTAGACAGGGACTTTTGCTTGAGTTTGAGGTGACCCATGGCTATTTCAGTTAGCAACAGTCTACTCCATAAGATTGGGTGAAAGGGAAGAGGTCAAATGAATTTGTTTAGTTAATCTTGTTTATAACTTCAGTTTGCCAACTCTAAGTGGACTAGGACCATGTCTTGTAAAATATGTACGTGTGTGTGTGTGTGTATCTTATATTGTTCCTATTGCTTTCTGCTGTCACCACCATGATCCAGATAATAATGAGATCTGGCCAGACCAAGGAAGATCAGGGCCAGGAGCCCTGGCAGCCATTTTGAGTTCACTAAAGGTCAAATGTTGGAGAATGCACACAAAGCTAAGGGATTATTATTTCAGGGACAGACACACACAAAAAGAGATGTCTGAAACCAAAAGATCATTCTCCAGTCAAAATTCCAGACTGAGTCCAAGGGGCATGGTGTTCATCCAGGCAGAGGCAGGTCAGACAGTAGTAGGAGGCCACGAGTTTCCACTATTACCATTGGTGAGATATGGTAGCAGGTATCAAGGGCTCATTCATAAAAAGATGGGGTCAAAGGGAGAAAATTCAGTCTCCAGGAGGAAACAACGTCCTAAGCAGGGATTTAGTCACAAAGGAACAAGGTTTAACCCAGTTACTGAGGAATTAGGGTATCAGTGTCAGAATAGGATCAGAAATACTGACTCAATATAGAACTGGTAAGTCACTGCCATGGGATTGCTTATATTGCTTCTTGTAGGGCTAATATTGATCCCTGAGTCTTGGGCAGAGTTGAGTTTAAACTTCCTTTCCAGACTTCTCCTTCTCCTTGCCTGCTGCCTTGCCACCTGGAAAAAAATCTACTCTCTGAGGCTTGGCTCTCCAAATGTGTGACTCCCTTTCCTGGACCACCATTCAGGAAGGATGTCAGCCAAGCTTCACTGGACTCCTCCTCCTCCTCACCTGTCCCCTGCTCCTCTTGGAGACTTTCCTTCACCTCACTCCTTTCCAAATCTCCATGGGTTGTCGTCACCCATTCAATAATAAGCTCCTTTAAGGTTAATTTGTATCTCCAGCTTAGCACAATTCTTGTCACCCAGCAAACTCTTCAATGATCCCTCTCTCTCTCTCTTTCTTTCTCCATCTATCCATCTATCTATCTGTCTGTCTTATCCATCTATCCATCCATCCATCTATCTCTCTCTCTCTCTCTATTGTCTATCTATCTTCCTATCCACATTTCTCCCTACCATCTATCTACTATCTATGTGCTATGATCTATCTATATTACTACCAACTATCTATTGTTTTTCTATGTATCTACTATCTAATTATATATTTATCTTCTATCTATCTAGCATCTATGTATCTATTTTCTATTATCTATCTCACTCACTATCTCTCTATCCATGTTTCTATCTACCATCTATCTATATAGCTATCCTCTATCCACTATGTCTCTCCCAGTCTCTCTCTCATGTATATATTTATCTTTTATTAATTTATCTGTGAGTCTCTCTAGCATCTATGTCCCTGTGTATCTATGAACCTATGTATCTATCAATCTATCTATATCTATATATAACTACCTATCTAATCTATCTTTACCTAAAGGTGGCAATTAAACTCACCTGGCTGGTGAGTTTAGTGTGAAAATATGTATATGCCTATTTAATACAATTCAACAAAACATCTACTGAGTACCTACTACTAGGCATGAGGCACTTACCTTTCTGGGTTTATTTCATATTATTGCCCTTCATACATTCTCCATTCCAGGAAGGCTACTCTTCTTTCCTTCTTCTATTCCCAGGTTTCCTCATTCACAATGTTCCGCCTCTTACCTCTATGACTTTACATTAGTGGTCTCTCAGGTCTGGAATGTACTCCCTTCTCACCTCAGTTTCCTATAATTTCTAGCATTCTTGAAAATGTACCTCAAGTGCCACTTTCTACATGAAGCCTTTCCCTACCCCCTCAGTCATTAGCACTATCTATTTATCTTTTATTACTTTGTATAAATTATATTTACTTCTTTGTTTTTATCTTGTATTCCCCTCCCATCCCAGTAAAATGTAAGCATTTTGAGGGCAGGGCACATTTTAGATTTTTTTTGTCTCTGTATATTTAGTGCCTAGTACAGTTTTTTGCACATAGTAGGTGCTTATTGAATTTAATAGACTATATGATACACACACACATATAATGTGTATACATCTATGTTCAGAATATGAACCCTGAAGTCTCTGTACACTAGCTATTATAACCACGTGTTGATTTTTGGAGCCTGAGGGATTGTAATGGGAGTATAGGAAACAGCTGAAGTTCATGTTTCCTGAAGAGAAGAAAATAAACTCCTTAGAGACCACTAGAAAGTGTTATGAAAGGAAGATTATTGTAAGAAAAAAAAGTCAGTAAATATGAAGTGATTCCAGGCAGTGCAGTCCAAAGAGTCTTTCCATCTGTGAAAACAGGGAAAACAGAATTATGAATTCATTATACTTTCAAACTTCACAGAAAAAAAGGCAAACATATCATTATCACCTTCAATTTTCGGTGAAATGAAAAAACTAGTCTGTCACTAAAATCTCTTATTTCACTGAAGAAAACAATATGTTATCCTTTCTTTCAGAGATCAGTCCATCATTTTTATTCATAGCAAAAACAGTGACTACTCAGAGTGACACAAGCCTCAGTTGCAAAACAGACCCCGGGATCAATTGGAAGAGAATGGTCATGATTTGTCTCAATTTGGGTTGAAACAACCAGCCTGGTACAGTGACTTGGGAGCCCTGAGTTTGAGTTCTGATTTTGCAAACACATATTATATCACTCGATTCCAGAACAATCCTGGAAGGTAGGTTCTATTATTATTTCCATTATGCAGGTAAAGATACTGAGGCACAGAGGTTAAGTGACTTGTCCAGGATCACACAACTAGTATATGTCTGAGGCAAAATTTGAATTTGGGTCTTCTTGATTCTAAGCCCAACCCTCTTACCCTCTTTGCCCTATGCCCCTTGGTTGCCCAATGGATAGAGCACTGTACTTAGAGTCTAGCAGTCCAGAAGATCTAAGTTCAAATCCTCTTTCAGACGTCTACTAGCTGCATGTCCCTGAACAATTCACTTAACTTCTTATTCTCAGTTTCCTCCTCTATAGAATGGGGATACTTTGTTTTACAAGGTTTTTGGAGGATTAGGGCAGCTAGGTGGTGTAATGAATAAAGTTCTGGGCCTGGAGTCTGGAAGACGCATCTTCCTAAGTTGAGATCTGACCTCAAACACAAGATATGAGACCCTGGGCAAGTCACTTTACTCTGTTTGCCTCAGTTTCCTTATCTGTAAAATGAGCTGGAGAAGGAAATGGCAAAGTACTCCAGTACCTCTGCCAAGAAAACCCCAAGTGGGGTCAGGAAGTGGGATACAACTGAACAACAATCTGAGGATTAAGGGAGACAATATCTGCAAGGTACTTTGCAAATTTTAAAAACCCTACAGAACTACTAACTGGCTAGATCAGCTGTTGTTATTGTTTTAAATAAAAATGACCCAAAGAGCTATCTTTTCAGTTCTGCACTTTATCCCAATCCCTTTCTCACCCCCATTTTCTCTAACTAGTTTGACTAGGATTTCAGTTTTTTATTCTGTAATGTGCTGTTTGTTAGTTTAGTCTGTAAGTTCCTCCTTCAGGTCAGGAAAGATCGTGTTTTGCCCAAAACAAATACACATACAAAGAGGAAATAGAAGAGGGTATTCTTTTAGGGACTATCTATGTCAGGGATGATTTGTTAGATTGTTTATAACTTTTCTTCCAAAGAATTCAGTGCCATTCCCCCCACCCCTTGCCTGACTCTCATGGCAGTGAAGGAAAAAATGATATGCAAGGATCATCATTACCAAATCCACTGATTTATATCTATAGTTTGACATTGAGTTTTGTTTTGACTCAAAACCAATGAAATCTTATTGGTGTAAGGAATTTTCCTTGAGGAAACTCCTTCCACCAGTGCAGACTGGCACCATGTATTTAAATTATAATCTTGGGGGCCCTGAAAAGTTAAATGATTTATCCAGGGCTACATAACTTTCCTTGTTCAGTCTTTCAGTCATGTCGACTCTTCATGACCCCATGGACTATAGTAAGTCAGGCTCTTCTATTCTCCAATATCTCTTGAAGTCTGTCCAAGCCCATATTCTTTGCTTCCATGACACTATCTGTCCATCTCATCCTCTGCCAATCCCCTTCTCCTTTTGCCTTCAATTTTTCCCAATAACAGGGTCCTTTCCAATGACTCCTGTCTTCTCATTATGTGGCCAAAATGTTTTAAGCTTCACCTTCGGTGTTTGACCTTCTAGTGCATAGCCTGAATTAATTTCTTTAAGTATTGACTGATTTGATCTCCTTGCTGTCCAACTAACCTTCAAAAGCCTTCACCAGCACCACAATTTGAAAGTGTTGATTCTGCAGTGCTCTGTTTTTGTTATAGTCCAACTTTCACAGCCATACTGCAACTGCAAAATTCCTACTTTTGATTATATACCTTTGTCAGCAAGGTGATATTTTTGTTTTATAGTTTTCTGTCCAGGTTTACCAGAGCTTTCCTTTTAAGGAGCAAGTATCTTTTAATTTCATGGCTGTAGTCACTGTGTGCAGTGATCTTTGAGCCCAAGAATATAAAATCTGGCACTGCTTCCATTTCTTCTTCCTCTATTTTCCAGGAAATGATGCAACCAGATGCCATGATTTTTTTTAATGTTAAATTTCAAACCATCTTTTACTCTTTACCTTTTTACCCTCATCAACAGGCTTCTTAAGTCTTTTTCATTTTCTGCCTTCAAAGTGGTATCATCTGAATATCTGAGATTGTTACTATTTCTCCTGTCAACCTTAGTTCTGGCTTTTGATTCATCCAGTCTGGGATTTTGCATGATGTACTCTGCATGTAAGTTAAATAAATAAGATGACAATATACAGCCTCATTGTACTCCTTTTCCAACCTCAAATCAATCAGTTGCTCCATGTTCAGTTCTAACTGTTGCTTCTTGGTCCATATACAGACTCTCAAGGAGACAGGTAAGATGATCTGGTATTCTCATTTCTTTGAGGACTTGCCACATTTTGGTGTGATCCACACAGTCAAAGGCTTTAATGTAGTCAATGAAGCAGAAGCAATTTTTTTCCCCCTGGACCTCCCTTGCTTTCCCTATAATCCAGGGAATGTGGCAATTTGGTCTTTGGTTTCTTTGCCTTTTCAGAAACTAGCTAGCATACATCCAAGGAAGGACTTGAATCCATGTTTTCCCAACTTGGAAGCCAGGCCTCTGTCCAATATACCATCTTGCCTCCAAAAAGAGATGCATAAGGAAATAAAAGTCATCACAAACACAAAAATATTCACAGATTAACTAACCACTAATATGCTGGTCTTAACTAAAATACTTCTCTCTGCTAACTAAACAACAGTCTATCCCTTCAATGGTGTTTATTGCTAAGTCTCTCATTGATTGTTAGAATGTTCTTCAAAAGAAAATCATATGAAAATCAAAATATTAAGAGCTCTCAGGGGTATAATATCAGGTTGTCACATTTTTTAAAAAGAAATTATAGCAATAAGTCAATATTCAATCCATTATTTGATCATTCTGTTGTTCATATGTATTCATAGCACATAGTTGCAATTAATTATAGCAAAATTTTGTTAAATAAGAAACAAAATGCTCATTTTCATAATTTTTGTTTCATTTTTCAAGATAAAGTCTAAATCAAACCTTCTCTCTTTGCCCCCCCCCACTGCCATTTACCATGAAATCTTGGTCCCTATTTTAAATGAATTCACCTTAAATGACCTTTCCCCCATATTATTTATTCTTGGATAACAAGTGACTCCTGTGGTTCCTTTTCTTAAAATATATTTTAAAAAATTAAGTAACAGATAAAAAAAAATTACCTGTCCTTCCCACTACTCTAACTTTCATTAAGTGATTTTTTAAAAAGAAAGAAAAAGAAAAAACTAGGGTGGCACAGTGAATAGAGCACTGGTCCTGAAGTCAGGAGGACCTGAGTTCAAATCCGGCCTCAGACACTTAACACAAAACTAGCCGTGTGACCTTGGGCAATTCACTTAACCCCAATTGTCCTCCAAAAAGAAAAAAAAGAAAAAAAAGAAAAAACGGAAACATAGATTTTTCAGTATGTATCTGCTTAATATAGTAAACCAAATTCCCTCACTAGTCATTCTTGAAACATTCCTTTTTCTTTAAGTTCATCACCTCTCTGTCAGGAGACGAAGACTATGTTTCATCATCATTCTTTAGGACTTGTAATTTGTCATTGCTTTGATCAGAGTTATGATTGCATAAATCATTTCTCCTAGTTCTGAACATTTTTCTCTGTGTGAGTTGATAAAGGTCTTTCTAGTTTCCTCTGAAATTGTCCATTTCATCATTTCTTATATTACAATAATATTTCATTACATTCGTGCATGATGCAAACATAATTTGCTTAGCCATTCCCCAATGGGAAGACATTGTTTTGCTTTCCAATTTCTGACTCTCATTAAAAGAGGTGCTATAAATATATATGTATTTATCTACAGATCCTTTTCTGTGTTCTTTAGGATATAGGAGTAGTAGTGGTATAGGTGGGTCAAAGGTATGCACAGTTTGGCAGTTTTCTGGGCATAGTTTCAAAGTACTTCCTAGAATGACTAGCCTAGATGGGAAGCAAAGAGAAGAAAAAAAAAGAAAACAAGATGGAGGGAAATACACAATTAACAATTATAACTGTAAATGTAAATGAAATGAATTAACCCAAGAAAGAGAAGAGGATACCAAAATGAATTAGAAACCAAAATCCAACAACATATGGTAATAAGAAACATACCTGAAAGAGAAAGATACATGTAGAATTAAAATAAAGTAGTGGAGCAGTATGTTTCAGCTGTAGTAAAAAAAGAGGGGCAGAGTCAAGATGGTGGAGTAGAAACAGGAGCTCTGCGGCTCTGGCTCCCACCACCTCCAATTCATATAAAAGGGGACTAGGAACAAACATTGGAGCTACAGAACACACAGAGTGACACAGAGAAGTTAACCTCCTTCTAAGGACAGCCTGGCAGGCCGGCAGCAAGCAGCCAGCACAGCACTCTGGGAGCCGAGCCCAAGCCTGTGTGAGCTGGAGGTTTTAGCCCCAGGGCGGTCCTGACCAACCACCTGCTAGAGGGACTCCAGATCACCAGAAGCTGTTATGTTCCAGAATTATCAACACATAGATACTAACGACAAAATGAGAGATCAGTGCAGTGTGGACTTTGGGATCCCGTAGTTGGGAGTGCATCGGGCTCTTCCCCCGGGGCAAGAACGCACTGAGGAGCTGCAGCGCAGCTGCTGCCACATGGCAGCTTCAGCTCCTGGCCTGCAGAGTGTAGGGGGACAAAGCCACCAGTCTGAGGGGTAATCACTCTTGCTTTAACCTGCTTGGATCTGGATTGCAGTTTAGGGTAGAGGTCCTGGGTGTGAGACCAGCTTGCCAGAGAGTGTGGAGGCTTCAGAGAGGGCACCCAACTAATACCTCCGGCAGCTGAGAAACCCCCAGCATTTCAAACAAAGCTCCCCTGTCTGGTGGCAGAGTCCTACTGTGGCAAAAAGCCCAGGGGTCAAGTGACTGAGTGACCAGGCAAAGGAAGCAAAGCAAATAGAAGAATCCAACATTAGACTCCTATTTGGGGGACAAAAAGGAACAAAGCATGGAACAGGAGGAAGACAGTGAAGTCAGAACTCCTGCACCAAAAGCTTCAAAGGAAAATATGAACTGGTCACAGGCCATAGAGGACCTTAAGCAGATAAGAGAAGTGGAGGAAAAATTGGGAAGAGAAATGAGAACAATGCAAGAAAGTTATGAAATGAGAGTCAACAGCCTGACTGAGGAAAATAACACCTTAAAAAATAGACTAACTCAAATGGCAAAAGAGGCTCGAAAAGGCAATGAGGAGAAGAATGCCTTAAAAAGCCGAATTTGCCAGATGGAAAAAGAATCTCAAAAGCTCACTGAGGAGAATCATTGCTTCAGAAAAAGATTGGAGCAAATGGAAGCTAGTGACTTTATGAGAAATCAAGATGCTGTTAAACAGATCCAAACAAATGAAAGAATAGAAGGCAATGTGAAATATCTCATGGGAAAAACCACTGACCTGAAAAATAGATGCAGGAAAGATACTTTTAAAATTATTGGACTGCCTAAAAGCCATGATCAAAGAAAGAACCTAGAAATCATCCTCCAAGAAATTCTCAAGGAAAATTGCCCTGATGTTTTAGAACCAGATGGCAAAATAGAGGTCGAAAGAATCCATTGATCACCTCCTGAAAAAGATCCCAAAAAGAAAACTCTTAGGAATATTATAGCCAGGTTCTGGAGTTTCCAGATCAAGGAGAGAATATTACAAGCAGCCAGGAAGAAACAATTTGAATATTGCGGAAACACAATCAGGATAATTCAGGATCTGGAAGCTTTTACACTGAGGGATCCAAGGGCTTGTAATATGATATTCGGAAGGTCAAAGGAGCTGGGATTAAAACCAAGAACCACCTACCCTGCAAAACTGAGTATCACATTTCAGGGGAAAATATGGTCATTCAGTGGAATAGAAGACTTTCAAGCATTCTTGATGAAAAAACCAAAGTTGAATAGAAAATTTGACATTCAGATGGAAGAAGCAAGAGAAGCATAAGAAAGTAAACAGGGAAAAGAAATCATAAGGAACTTATCAAAGTTGAACTATTAACATTCCTACATGGAAAAACAACAATTGTAACTGATGAAATTTTTCTCAGTATGAAAATAGTTGAAGGGAATAGAAATATATATGTGTGTGTGTGAATATATTGGAGGGTATATGGGTATATGAATACATATGTGAATGTTTGTATATGTGTTATATGTGTTTACAGGTATACATAGATAGAGAGCACAGGACCAATTTAATAGGAAGGGATGATACTTAAAAGGTGAAATTAAGAGGTGAGAGAGGAATATAATGAGAGGAGATGGGAAGAAACAGAATGGGGTACACTAACTCACATAGAAGAAGCAAGGGAAAATGGTCACAATGGAGGGAAAGAATAGGAAGGCAAAAGGGAATGGGTCAACCTTATTCTCATTGAATTTGGTTTGGGGAGGGAATGACATACACACTAAATAGGGTATCTCACCCTACAGGAGATTAGGGGGGAAGGGCATGAGAAGGTGGATGATGGAAGAAAGGGCAGGCTGGGGGGGAGGGAAGTTGGAAGCACCCACTTTTGAAAAGGGACAGGATCAAAGTAGAGAATAGAACAAGTGGGAGGTGAGATAGGAGGGAGAAATATAGTCAGTCTTTTACAATATATGTACTATGGCAATGTTTTGCATTAGCTACACATGTACAACCTATACTGAATTGCTTATCTTCCCAGTAAGTGTGGGTGACAAGGGAAGAAGGGATGAATCTGGAATTCAAAGTTTTAAAATCAAATGTTTAAAAATATATGTGTATATATATACACTATTATTAATATTATTTTACATATAACTGGGAAATAAGATATACAGGCACTGGGGCATAGAGGTCCACTGTATCCTACTGGAAAGTCAGAGAGGGTATGGGACAAAATATGGGAGAGAGCCGATTGGAGGAGGGAATATCCTGTGGGACTGCTATTTTGGGGCAGTAGGTAGGGGGAAAATGGGGAGAAAATTTGTAACTCAAAATCTGGAAGAAATAAATGATGTAAATCAGAAGTTAATAAAGCATTTGAAAAAAAGGAAAACAACAAAAAAAGAAGGGCTAGTGATTGTGATCTCAGACAAAACAATAGCAAAAATTGGACTTAATGAAAAGAGATAAACAAGGGAAAATATTTTGCCAAAGTTGCCATAGATAATGAGTTAATATCAATAATAAAAATATATGTACCAAATGGCTTAAGATTGAAGTTCTTAAAGGAAATTTTAAATGACTTACGAGAAAAAAATGAACTATAAAATTATAATAATGGGGGACCTCAACTTACACCATCTCAGACCTAGATAAATATAACTAAAAAATAAACAAAAAAGAAATGAAAGAACTTGTATAGGATTTTAGAAAAATTAGATTTGGCGGTGGCTAGATGGTGTAGTGAATAGAGCACCAGACCTGGAATCAGGAAAACCTGAGTTCAAATCTGGCCTCAGACACTTAACACAAAAAAAAACTAGCTATGTGACCTTGGACAAGTCATTTAACCCCAATTGTCCTCCAAAAAAAAAGCAAGAAAGAAAAATTAAATATGATAGACCTCTGGAGAATATGGGAATACTAAATGTCAGTAGAAAAAATTATACCTGTTTTAAAATGTACATGGCACTTTGACAAATTCAACCCTGTATTATGGCATAAAAACCTTACAAACAAATGCAGAAAATCAGAAATGTTAGTGCATCTTTTACTAACCATAATGCAATAAAAATGTATTCAATAAAGGGTTTTGAGGCAAAGATTAAAAATTAATTGGAAATGAATAATTAAGTCCTAGTTAATGGGTGGATAATTTAACAAATCATGGAAAGAATAATTTGATTTTTAAAATTCTATAAATGACACAACATGTCAAGATATTTGGGATGCCACCAAAACAGTACTTAGGGAAAAATTTCTATCTCTAGACACTTTCATCAATAAAAGAGAGAAAGAGCAGATTAACAAATTTGACCTCTAGCTAAAACAAACAAACACAAAACAACCATTATTTTAAAAGACCAATTAAATTCCAGAATGTAAATCCTGAAAATCAAAGGAGACATTAACAAAATTGAAAGCAAAAAAAAAAAAAAACCCAAACAAATCCCAAACCATTGAATTAATGAATAAAAACTAGGGGCATTAAAAAAAAAAGCAGAATTAATGGGCTAATTCACAGTTCTACAGTTTACTAGTGTGCTTGTTTTCCCACAGTGTCGCCAACATTTGTCAGTTTTCTCTTTTGTTATATATGCCAGTCGGATAGGTATGAGGTGGAACCTCAATGTTGTTTTAGTGTGCATTTCTCTAATCCTTAGTGATAGCTTCAATGCCTTCCTTGAAAAAAATAACTGTTCATATCTTTTGACTAGTTGGGACCATTTGATTATTGGGAAATGTCTCTTAGTCTTATATATTTGAATTCATTCTTTATATGTAACTTAGAAATTAGACAAATTATTAGAGAAACATGTTGCCAAGATTTTTCCATTCCTTCATAATTTCCCAATTACCATTCTAATTTTACTATGTTAGACTTGTTTGTACAAGAACTATTAAAATTTTACATAATCAAAATTGACCATTTTTCCCTCTATGATCTTCTCTATCCCTTGTTTGGTTTTAAACTCATCCTCTTTCTAAAGATCTAAAAGGGTATTTTCTTCCTTGTTCTTTTTATTTGTTTGTGATGTGATTTTTAAAATATCTAAGTCACATATCCATTTAAAACTTATCTTGGAATATGGCGAGAGGTATTGGTCTAAACATAATTTTACCATAGTGCTCTCCAATTTTTTGCAGAGATTTTGTCTTTAGGAGTCTTTCCCCAGTAACTGGGGGTTTGGGATTTATCAACCACTATGCTACTGTGTGTGCTTGCTTCTATATGTTTTGTATCTAATCTGTTCCACCCATAAATCTTTGTTTAAAAAAAACAAACAGGCACCACATCTTTTTAATTATTACTGATTTGTAGTTGAGTTTGAGATCTTGTACTGTATACCTTCCTTCCTACTTTTTCCATTATTATCCATGAGATTCTTGATCTTTTACTCTTCCATTTAGATATTTTGGTATTTGGAATTTGGGTATGTTTTTTTCCTAGCTCAATAAAATTTTCTTTTAGGAATTTAATACAGCATGGAATAAGTACATTAATGTAGGTAGTATTGTCATTTTTATTATGTTGGCTCAACTTACCTATGAGCAATTAATGTTTCTCCAATCATTTAGGTCTATCTTGATTTCTCCAGAGTCTTTTAGAGTTATATAGTCCTTGAGTGAATTTTGGAACATATATTGCCAAGTATTTTATAGTTTCTGCAGTTACTTTGAATGGAATTTCACTTTCTAATTCTTCTTGTTGGGTTTTGTTGGCTGTATATAGGAATGTTAATGATTTATGTGGATTTATCTTATATCCTACAACTTTGCTAAAGTTAATAATTATTTCAATTAATTTAGTTGACACTGTAGGTTTCTCTAAGCACTCCATCATATCATCTATAAAAAGGGACAATTTATTTACTCTTTGTTTATGCCCGTTGCTTCCTATACTTCTGCTGTATCCTTACTCATGTGCAGAAACTAGAAATACTATTGGTAAACCTATTTTCAGATAACTTCACCTAAGTGAAAAAGATTTTGTGATTAAACAAAATTAAATCCAAACTTAAAAAAACATTTTATCAAATTAAAAGGAATCAATCAATCAGCAAGCATTTATTAAGTGATCCAGGAGAGTGTCAGCATGCCTGTTTTCCCATGACCCCTTCTGTATAAGCTATACTCTCTTTTGTGGTATTTGCCAGTTTAATAGGTGTGAAATAATAACTCAGAGTTGTTTTGATTTACTTCTATTTTCTTGTTAGTGGTTTGAGCATTTTTGTACATAGTTGTGGATAGTTTGCATTTTTTTCCTTTGGAAATGTATTTATTTGTATTCTTTATTCACTTATCTTTTGGGGGATGAATCTGACTCACATATAGGTGTCAATTCCTTATAGGCTTAAAACGTTAAATTTTTAACAGGATTACTCAGGGCAAAAATAATTTCCCTAACTTATTCTACTTTAAGAAGGTAATGGGAAAAAAATAACAACTTTAGCTATATTGATTTTGCTTATCAAAAGTGTTTCAATTTTATATATTCCAAATTGTATATTTTATCTGTTATAAAATAAGCAAATAGTGTCACTGTTTTGTATAGTTTTTTATACTAAACAGTTTTTAACTCTGTATTTTAACTCAAAGTGTACTTTAAAACTCTTTTAACATGTAATATGTCTAATGTGTAACCTAGTTTTGGTCTGGACCTGTGTAGATGAACCACTGCAATTTGTAGTCTCTGTTCTGCTAGGGTCTTTGAGAGCAGTCTGTGGTGCTGAGAGGCTAAATGACCCCAGAGTTAAATTGGAAGGGCATGTCAAGGTGGACCCACATTTTCCTGAGCTTGAGCTCAAATCTTTATCCACTGTGCAACACTACCTCTCATATAACAGTCATACCTCTTTAGACATAGCTGTGTGTACATTGATATAAATATTCTCAATTAAAAGTTTATATGAATAGATGACATTTATTCTCATTCAGTGTAACAACTTTATGTGTGCTATATGCAATGTACTATGCTAAACATTGGAAAAGAAACAATTAGAGGCTTGAAACCTAGGTCTGAATTTTAAATTCACTGGTGCTGGACGTTACTGGGAATCAGGGAAGGCTCCACAGAGGAGGTGGCATTTGAGTTGGGCTTTAAAAATGGGTATTTAAGTTTCACTTTAGAATTTTCTTGAAGAGCAGTTCAATCGTCCTCTGAGTTACCGTGTCTAGAACAATGAACTCAATGTGTTATCAGACTGCTTGCATACATACACACATATACCTGCACATACATATGTTATAAACATGCTCAGTCTAGGAATAAACAATACCTGTTGGGAAGCCAGGAAGGTTTTCATTATCTTTATTTTACATTTATTCTTTCCAAATGTAAGCCTTTTTATGCTGCTTCCAGCTTTGCTCCTCCCTTCAGAACTGGGATTGGTCCCAGCTCTTCTGGGTTACAATCTTTCTGACCTGACCATTACATATATGTTCCCTAGTATGTGTCCTCCCAATATGAGCCGACATGCGTCCCATGATAGGCTTATGAGGCTCTAATTCTGTGTGGGGTGTGTCAGTTACTATGCATGAGGCTAGTTAAGCATGTTATGTTAATGAAAAGTTGGTGACCATCCTTTGACCCCCCAGCCAGTTTGAGCCAGCTTAGCTCAGGCCCCTTCCAAGGGTAAACTTACAGATTTCTTCCAGCTACATGATTGGACAGGGTCACTCTGCCCTTCCCCCCCTCATCCTTCCTGCATGTCCTGTGCAGCATCTGGTGGTTGTTGTTTTTGAACATACAATGTTCCTATAGAATCTGTAGAAACCAAACTTCTAGCATTTCTTACACATTTATATCCAGATCCAGATACACACACATGTCGATATATATATATATATATATATATCCATACATATGTATTTCTGTGTATATATATATATATATATATCCAATGGGGGGGAAGAGTATAGATTTAGAGCTGTAAGGGATATTGAAAGCCATCAAATCCAAACCCTTCAATTGATGGGGGAATGATGAGGAAGTCCAGACTAGGACAGGTTAAGTGACTTGCCCAGATTCATTCGGCTAGCCTGTAAGGCAGGATTTGAATTCAGGTCTTCCTGACTCCAGGTCCAGCATTCAATCTCTGCACCACCTGGCTGTCTTTAGCTGCCATAGAGGAATGACTATCAAAGTTCCAGCTGATCCCATACTGAGCGTCTCTACAGAATGGCTAATATGATTAATAATAGTTTGAATCCATAACCACTTTTCTTCCCATGTACTCAAAGTAGGTCTTCAGTGATCTTTGGCATCCTCTGTAGATCAGAGCTCCAGTGACCCAGCGCCAACAGTGTCTTGGGGAACAAAGAGGTGGTATATGGGGAAAATGCAGGAAAAGAGGCCCAGTAGAGAGAATGACACATCCAGACCAGTTTTTTAACCCATGGTTTGAGAGTCTGTGCTCTTGTAAATATGTGAAGAAAATCCATCTCCCCTTTAACAAGCATATGGAGAAGATTTCCCCAGGGGTACAGAGGGAAGTTGGAATTCTCCCAGGAGGACAGGAAGGTCCCTAGACCCACAGCATAGTTTTTTCCTACAAACATTTGATAGTACACCAAGGCGGCCCCAGAACCAAGCATATCTCAGTGAGATAAGCTTTGACATGGAAAAAGGAAGTTTTCTCCCTTCTGCAGTCCTGCACAGTGGGACTCTGGGTGCACTAATGAAAACCAAACTCATTGCCTCATCCAACCAGAAAGCTTAGCACAAATAAATGTATACTAATGGGTTTGGGGTGCACTTAGCCCTTGAGCCAGATTCCTCTCCTGAGTGTGTTTTCCTGGAAATAATAATAATAGTAACAATAATAAAAAGCCCTTAGCACTGGCCCTGGAGGAGGACCTGAGTTCAAATATGAAATCAGAAACTTGACACTTATTAGCTGTGCGACCTTAGGTAAGTCACTTAACCTCAATTGCCTCGCCTTCCCCCCTCCAAAAAATATAATAATAACCCTTGCTATGTATGTGCCAAACACTGTGCTGAGCACTTTACAATTATTATCTTGTTTGATCCTCACAGCAGCCTTGGGAGGTAGGCACAATTATTATCCCTATATTACAGATGAGGAAACAGAAGCAAACAAAGGTGAAATGACTTATCCGTTATCACACAACTAGTAAATGTCTAAAGGTAGATTTGAACTCAAGTCTTCCTGATTCCAGGCCCAGCACTCTGCCATTTGAAACGCTTATGCCTAATTATTCCTAAAGTTTCTAAGCCCTATTCCTTGCACTCAGTTCTAAATACATGCTCTTGCCCACAGGGATTTTTCTGCTTTGGTCATATCCCTAAGACCTGGTCCAGCAATTGTTTCGTTTGAGCTCCAGTGACCTGCCACCAAGCTCAGCTTGCTGGTCTGCCAATCCAGCTATCCTACTGTCAATGCCCTCTGTTTCGGCTTCTGGTGGAGAAAGCACCCCCCCCCCCAGGCCACGCTCATCGGGTTAATGACAAACTAGTTTGTGATGTTTCAGAACTTCTCTCCTCCAAGTCCCATTTTCTGCATTCACACAGCTCCTAGTGAGTGCAGGCCCCCCTCATCTCTCACCTGGCCCGTCCTAGCACACTACACTCAATCTCCTACTCCACAACTTTGCACTGGCTGTTCCTCATGCCTAGAATGCCCCCCTGTACTCTGGCTCCCATGGTGTGCTCTACTTCCAGTATGACAAGCTGTTCTAGTAAACCCACCAAGGCCTGAATTGATTACAGAAGATTCAATTGCATCCCACAAACATGAATTAAGTGTCTACTCTGTACAAGAAGAATCTTTCATTATGGACCTGTTGTGTTGCTCTTGCTGTGATTGTTTTAGTCTAATGCTCCATGACCCCATTTGGGGCTTTCTTGACAAAGAAACTAGAGTGGCTTGCCATTTTTTTCTCCAGCTCGTCTGACAGATGAGGAAACTGAGGCAAACAGGGTTAAGTGACTTGTCCAGAGTCACACAACTAGTAATTGTCAGGATTTGAACTTGGGTCTTCTTGGCTATAGGTCAAGCACTCTATCCATTGTACCACCTAATTCTCCAACACTTTTCTAAACCCTTGATCACACACATTACGTCATTTGCTATTCATATCAACTGAGTGAGGCAGGTAATAGATGAGAAAACAGAGAGGCAAAATAATTCCCCAAGCTCACACAGCAAAACAATGCCTAATCCAGACCTGGAACCCAGGAGTCTTGGTTCCCAGCCCACTATTCTTCCTCTACACCTCATATTACCTCCCACCAATCTTTTCCTAAGGTGACTTTGTGTTCTGTAGGGGAGTCTATCACAATACTATAATAGAATTCAAATGCAACACAACCCTCCTCTAAAGCCAATTATATTACCAAAAACTCATCTGAAGAATAGATTTAAATGATGGATCATCCTGGGAACTGTATAACATAGAGCAGCTAAATTTTCATCTATGGTATTTACTTAAAAAAAAAGTATTCAAACTAGAATATCACATAACCACTACTCCATATGATACTCTCATCTCTGTATGTAGTCTGACTAAAGGAAAGATTTTTCGGTCAATAATGAGTAAAGAAATGAAAGCCAGGGGATCCGTGTCTGTGGCCCCTGGATTTTCAGAAGCCTCAGTGACACTCCCCATTTTCTATATTCAACTCTTCTTGAGAATTTGACAGGGAATGCATTTCTAGGCATTAAAGTAGTTGACAAGACAGATGGTGTACTTTCTATAAAAATCGTCTCCTGCCTTTTTAGATATGTGAGATCTGCGTCGGCTCTAGGTGGGTTTTTGGAAGTGTTAACTCTGGAGTCCCAAAATGACAAAATCTCAGCATGGCTTCTGGGATTGAGAATGTAGGGAAGATGCCGAGGCTCCCTCCTCTGTGGGCAATGGGTATCTTAATCCTCCAGCAGTGGGAGCTAATTGGAAAATGGGGAATCTTGAGTTCTAATCTTGCCCTGTCTCTCTTGAACATTGTGAGCTAGGTTAAATCATTTTTTCTCTAAGTCTCAGTTTCCTCATGTCTATAATGAATGCAATTGTCCCTAGGATGTCTTTGTGTTCTAATATTCTAAATCATAAACATCAGCTCTCCACAGTTTTTCATATTTGCTTTAAATCGGAGGTCCTTAACATGGGATCTGTGAACTTTTAAAAAATTCTGATAACTGATAACTTTCCAAAGAGCTTTGTTTCCTTTGCAGTCCCATGTATTCTATTTTATGCATTTCAAGCTTTATTCTGAGAAGTGACCCATGGGCTTCACCAGATTGCCTAAAGGATCTCTCCCATAAAACAAGCTAAAGAATCTCTGCTCTTAATGGATAGGGGCAACTAGGTGGTGCAGTGGGTAGAGGACTAGGGCTAGAGTCAGCAAGACATGAATTCAAATCCAGCCTCAGCACTTACTAGCTATGTGACCTGGGCAAGTCACTTTACCCATTAGCTTCAGTTTCCTAATCTGTAAAATAGGATAATAGTAGCACCTGCCTCTCGGGGCTGTTGTGAGGATCAAACAAGATGATAATTGTAAAGCACAATTCCTGGCACATAGTAAGCACTATACATAAACGCTGGGGCATCTAGATGGTGCAGTGAATGGAGCTGGAGTCAGGAAGTCTCATCTTCCTGAATTTGAATCTGACCTCAGATCCTTGCTAGGTATGTGACCCTGCACAAGGCACTTCACCTTGTTCGCCTCAGTTTTGTCATCTGTCAAAGGAGCCAGAGAAGAAAATGGCAAACCATTCTAATATCTTTGCCAAGAAAACCCCAAGTGGGGTCACGAGAAGTCAAACACGTCTGAAATGAGAGAACAACAACGAAAATAATGTTAGCTATGATGATGATGATGGTACTTTTCTCCAAGCAGGAAACCATCAGCGCTTACAGACATAATAAATTTACCAGCTTTCCTTATATACCATTTAACTTTTTATGTATCAGTCAAAAAGCATTTATTAAGCACCTACTATGTGTCACTGTACTAAGTATTGGAGATTTAAAAAAATGGAAAAGACAGTCCATGCTCTCCAGGAACTCTCATTCTAATGGGAGAGACAACATGCAAACAACTGTTTACAAACAATACAACTGTATAATAAATTATAGATCCTAGACTAAGAAGAAACTCCACTCACTAGGGAATCTGGGAATAAGATTCCCCCCAAGATGTTGATGCTTTCATTCATCATTGCTGTGCCTCATTCCTATTGTGAAACTACATTCTAGACATAAAAGAACTGAGATAATTAAAGGTCACTGAATAAAGCAGAGGATTTCCCTTTCCCCCAGAATCTGATATGAAAGGAAGAAGGGTGTAAAGGTGCCTTTTGGAGTCCCTGCTATTACTGAGCGTACTCTAGGTTTCATGGGGGACTCTGCCAAGTCACTATTGCCTGCCAAGGAACTAAAATCTGCAACTGGGAACTTCACCCATGGAAGATCATTTCTGGTCTAAAAAGGCATTGGCACTGGCAGAAAGTAGGTCTTGGATACCGGGTGTGCTCATTTAATTTAAATTCCCAGGGCTCTTCAACTAAGAACAGTGTCAAAATTCCCTTCAAATAGAAGGTTGTGGGGAAACTGGGAAGAAAAATCTTTGGGGGCACAAAGGATCAGTTTGCCCTAAGAAAAAGATTGCTTTTCATTTTCTTAGACCTATCTTTCCATTTTACAGATAAGGAAGCTGAGGCTAAGTGACTTACCTGAGTTAAGAGAGTTGGAATTTGGGCGGCCAGGTGGCACAGTAAGAGCTCCAGCCCCAGAGTCAGGAGACCTGGGATGAATCCCGGCTCAGATACTTAGCACCATGAGCACCACACCCAGAAATAACTGGCTGTGTAACCTTGAGCAAGTTACTTAACCCCAATTGCTTAAAAAAAAAGAGAGAGAGAGAGTTGGAATTTGAACCCAGCTCTCATGACTCCACAACTCCAGAGTTCTTTCTCCTCTACAACAGTTTTCTGTTTTCGGTCTACAGAAACGAACTTCATTCCAAAGCCAGGAGCAGCTCCAACTAAGCGATCTTCTGAGAGTTCATATTTTAAATGGATAATAAATGAATGACAGGGTGTGTTATACAAACCAAAAGAGATTCATGTAGCTCTCATTTTATCCATATAAAGTGGAACAAAAGCAAAGCTGAAGAGAGCTGGGCAAGGTTGGAAAAAGCCAGTTCCCTATCCCACCCACCTCTCTTATCACAGCAAAACAAGTTCCTGGCAGCTGATGAAAAAAAAATTCAGAAGCTCTATTTTGTGTTTGAAGAGGGCTCTTATTGTCCCAAGGGTTCCAGAAAAGCTTTTTTAAAAAATGAAATAAATCATTCTTTTTTTTCTTTCCTTTTATCGGTCTGTGGTTTTTGAATGATGTTGGTTTATGTGAACTGGAAGGTTATAAAGTAGAAATAGAAACAACTAAAAATTCTGGATAAAAGGGCCAGTTCATTTATGTATTAAGCATTTTGTTTGTTTTGTTTCTGTATTATGTCTGACTTGGCTAGCCGTTCATCGTATGTTCCTTCTCCCTGACTCTGCTACTCTTTGAGCCAAAACTCTGGGAAACGGAGCCTTGGCAGGTGTCTGCCCACTCACAAATGAGCCAGGTGACCCAGTTGAAATAGAAGGCAAATACTCTCCAAGGTAGAATATTTCTTTTTCAAAAATCCTGATTCTGTTTTGAAACCACATCAGTCTCAAAGTACTTGGTTTAAAATAATTTAACAGGGGGAGGATTTTTAAAACATGATTTAAAAATAATCATCATCCGAAATATCTGGGACATTTGAGAGGCAGACAGCACCTGATACCATTTGTTTGTACCATGTTCATTTAAAATGCCAGATCTGATCCAAGCACATCCCAAATTTTTGTATTTGGAAGGGATGACATTTGACAATAAATAATTGCACTTCTAGTTAGTTCATCATTGCTGTTCCTAATGCCTAGTCTCTGTCTTGCATGGAATTTTAGGCTACAGTGGTTATGTCCTAAGTGGTTGAGGCCCTAAGCAACATAATGAATTCCCTAAGGAATGGCAAACAGAGCTCATTGCCATCCACATACTTCCTGATATTCCTTTTTGAAGCAAAAGGTACATCTAACACAACGGCTTCCCTGTGACTTCACAGTACATACCCTAGGAAAATGGAAGACAAAGCCAATTAGCAATAAGGATCCATGGTCAAGTGATTGGCTCTTCTTTCCCTCTCTTTTGTTGTCAATGAAGAGTTGACAGTCAATAAGCATTTATTAAGTTTTTACTCCGTGCTAGGCACAGTGCTAAGCATTAGGGATACAAAAGAAGGCAAAATAAATCCCTGACTTCAAGGAGCTCACATTCTAATAGAGGACATGCCATGGAAATGACTATATACACATAAGATGATATACCCCAGGATAAATTAGAGGCAATCTCACAGGGAAGACACTAACATTAAGGAGGAAAGGCTTCTTGCAGAAGGTGGGATTTGAGATGGAGCATCAGGAGGAACCAGTCCATACACAAAGGGCACAAGGTCATTCTGTATTTCTCATTGTTGGTACTGTCTAAGAGCCTTATGGTACTCTAAGCCTCAACTCAAACTCAAGTCTGCTCAACAAACAGAAACAATCAACAAACCTTTACCAAGCACTTACTATGTATCTAGCACTGGGCACTGGGGATTAAAAGATATGACATAATCCTTGGTTTAACAAAGCCTACATTCTATCAGAGAGAAGGAAAGATGCTTATCTAATCTGACCTCATTCTCAGTACTTCTCTGCCTGCATATGGTGGTCAGAAGGGTCTACCTTATAAACATTTATGGCCAGTGTAGAGGGTAGAGGATAATGAATCAGGCTACATATAAGACTGGATAGCTCACCCTGAAGAATATGGTACATATTAGCCTTTAAGGAAAAAAAAAAAGGATCCTGTATGGAGTTGGAGTTAAGTGATTGGGGAGGTTACAAAGAAGACATATGTGGGAAGTTTGTCTAAAAGCCAAAAGTTGGGAAGGAAATCATAGCTAAAATAGGCTGATGGCTGAATAGGCAAGAAATATTATTCAGCAGGGAAAGAGATAACATAATGCCTAGAGAGAAAACAGGAAGGATAGTGTTAAAGAATAAATGTCATGAAAAAAAGCACAAACTCCAAGGAGGTAATAAGGTCATTCCAAAGGCAAGGTTAGGGCCAGAAGGGCAGATAGGAAGACTGGCGGTGAAGCTGGCAGCTCTTGAAATCATTCTAGACAGGCTGCCACCTGTTCTTACTCAGCCCTGTCCGTTCATGCGCGAAAGGTGTCTGTTCCCTGGAAGTTTATGCATATCCAGTTAAGATTTATTGGATCCTTTGAAATAAGAGGAATGACCTTACTTACCATTGAAAAGAGAAGTTTGAAGTACAGTAGAGGAGATGTAACATGTTCACAAGTAATAATCTGTGTTTATGTAGCATTTTAAGACTTAACAAAATAGTTTCTTCCTAGCTGAACTTTGGAGGTTTGTTTTGTGAGATGCTAAAACTTTCATCATCCAGCAGTCGACCTGCTGTTTGAAAGCATCTCTGTAATTAGTGGTCTGGTCTTCAGAAATCAGCCACCATCAACAAAGAACTGGAAATTGAGGGGATACCCAACAATTGGGGAATGGATGAAAAAGTTGAGGCATACGATTGTGATGGAATACTATGTACTATAAAAAATAACAAGCAGGATGATTTCAGAAAAACCCAGGAAGACCTATATGAACTGATACAAAGTGAAGAGAATATTGTACATAGTAACAGTAATGCTATAAGAATGCTCAGTTGGGGGTGGCCAGGTAGCACAGAGAGTAAGAGCACCGGCTCCAGTGTCAGGATGACCTGGAGATCGAATCCCGGGCTCAGACACTTAGCACCCACCCAGAAACACCTGGCCGTGTAACCTCGAGAAAGTTACTTAACCCCAATTGCTTAGGTGGCTCAGCTAGTAAGAGCACCGGCTCCAGTGTTGGGATGACTTGGAGATCAAATCCCGGGCTCAGACACTCAGCATCACACCCAGAAATAACTGGCCATGTAACCTTGAGCAAGTTACTTAACCCTGACTGCTTAAAAAAAAAATGCTCAGTTGGGAAAGACTTAGCTACTTTGATCAAGACAATTCCAAAGGACTCATGATAAAAAATATTATACACCTTTGGAGAGAGAACTGATGAACTCTAAATGCATATTGAAACATTTTTTAAAACTTTATGTGTGTGTGTGCATTGGGGGGGTGTTGTATGTGTTTTCCTTTATTAATATGGAAAAATGTTTTGCATTATTATAATAGATATCATGTTGTTTGCCATCTCAAGAGGTGGGGGGAGGGACAGGAAGGAGGAAAGAATTTGAAACTCAAAATTTTTCAAACTGAACGTTACAACATTTTTACATATAATTAGGAAATAATGAAATAAAATATATTTTTGAAAAAAATTTAAAAAGAAAGCAGCTAGCATCTATGTTAGCTGGTACTATATTTTCTAGCTTGGCAGGACCTAATGGAACTTGTGTTCTGCTGGTATAGCATGTGAGAACCAAGGCTCAACTTCATGGCATAATGAAACAATTAGAAAATGACTTTCATGGATTTCAGGTAGGGGAAACTGAGGCACAATGAAGTTTGAGATGCCTCTATCCATACATGTCTTAAATTCAACATGTATGAAACAGAACTCATTCCCCCCCCCAAAAAAAATTTACCCCTCCTTCTAACTGTTCTGTCCTGTCAAGGATACCCCTACTCTTCCAATCACCCAAGTTTGTAACTTAGGAGTCATCCTTGATTCTGTTCTCCTTTTCTGTTTCTCCACACCTGTAAACAATCAGTTGCCAAAGCTTATCTATGCTGCCTGTTCAATATCTCAGGCATCTGTCCTCTCTCTCCACTCCCACAACCTCTGCCTAATTCATTGACCTCATAATTTCTTGACTAGACTATTAAGATAAAACTCTCCTTGGTCTCCCTACCTCCAGTCTCCCCTGTCTAATCCGCCCCTTCACAGAGCTGCTGAAGGTAATATTCCTAAGACACATTTCCATGGCCCTAACCATGTCACTCAAGAAGCTTCCATGGCTCTCCATTACCACTCTGTTTGACATTTAACACCCTTAAGATCTGATCCCAGTGTAACTTTCCCAGCCAATCACACATTACCCCTGTCTTCCCACCTACTCTGTGCTCCATCCAAACTGAACTATTTGCTGTTCCTTGTATTTGTTCTTATTCAGTTGTGACCAACTCTTTGTGACCCCATGGATCATACTGTCCATGAGGTTTCCTTGGCAAGGATATTGGAGTGGTTTGCCATTTTCTTCTCCAGTGGATTAAGGCAAGATGAGGTTAAGTGACTTGCCCAAGGTCACACAGCTATTAAGTGTCTGAGACTAGATTTGAATGCAGGTCTTCCTAATTCCAGGCCCAGCACTCTATCCACTGAGCCTACTACTACCTGCCCCTGTTCCCTATATACAACATGCTATAACCCTATGCCTTTGCCTAGGTTCTCTACCAAGCACGGTATTCTTTCTGTACTCCTGCATCTTGGAAACCTTAGCTCATTTTAAGATTCAACTCAAATGCTGCCTCTTCCAAGAAACCCTTTCTATAGTTTTTAGGCCTCAAGTAACTATTTTCATTTTGTATATGTCCTTTACTTACTTTTCTGTGAATATGAAATATTCTCCCAGTAGGATGTAAGCTCCTTACAGGTAGGGATTACTTCAATTACTTTAATTCCCAGCACAGTGGCGGGCAAATAGTAGGTATTTAATAAATGTTTGTTCATTAATTGATTAAAATTAAACTGGGCTCACAAAGCTAGTAAATATCAGAGCAGTATTGACTTATGTTTATCCTAAGTTTAACCCCAAATTTACTGATTCTTAAGGTTTGTTGTTTTATTCCTTCCCCCCGCCCCCATAAGACCAAGTTGGGGCAGCTAAGTGTCACAGTGGATGGAGCACTAGACCTGGAGTCAGGAAGACCTGAGTTCAAATCCAGCCTCAGACACTTGAATGACCATGCACAAATCACTTAACTCTGTTGTACTCAGTTTCCTTATCTGTCAAATGAGCTGGAGAAGGAAATGGCAAAGCACTTTAATATCTTTGCCAAGAAAACCCCAAATGTGTTCACAAGGAATCAGACACGCCTGAAACGACTGAACAACAACATCAAACACCATGTTATCTCCCAAAATATGTCAGAAATTAAGTCCATAGGAGAGGTCAAAGAGAGCTGTTTGAGTGATTTAAGGAGCAAGGGATCACTCTTAGTTGAGAACACTGGAATCATAGCTTAGGAGGTACATGAGCCAGGTCTTGAAGGAGAAGAACATCCATCCCCAGAGATGCTGGAAGGAGCTGTTTATTCCAGACATGGGGGATGGCTTCTGTACACAAACATGAGAGGAGGACTGGGCAAAATTCAATTTGTCTAGAACCTAATTCAAAAGGTGAGCCCCATGCCATGAAGCTCATCAGAGTCAGGTTGTGGATAGCCTCAAAAGTCAAGCTAAGAAGTTTTACCTTATGTGGTCCAATGGTTTCCTATTGCCTCCAGGATCAAATACAAAATGCCCTGTTTGGCATGCAAAGCCCTTCATAACCTCCTACATTTCTAGTCCTTTTACACATCACTCTCCCACAAGCCAGTGATGCTGGCCTCCTGGCTATTCCACAAATAAGGCACTCCCCCTCTCAGCTCCAGGCATGTTTTCCAGCTGTTCCCCAATGCCTGGAATGCCCTCCCTCCTCCACTCCCACTACTGACCTCCCTGGTTTCCTTTAAGTCCCAACTCAAACCCCACCTTCTGTAGGAAACACTCCCCCACTTCTATTAGTTCCTGTGCCTTCCCTCTGTCCATTATTTCCTACTTATCTTATGAATAGCTTGATAAATACACATATGTGTGTGTATGTGTGTGTGTGTGTGTGTATACTTTGTTAGCATGTTGTCTCCCCCATTAGGTTGTAAGCTCCTTGAGAGCAAGGAGCTTTTGCCTCTTTTTGTATCCCCAGTGCTTAGCACAGTGCCTGGA
Source organism: Petaurus breviceps papuanus (assembly GCF_028583685.1). Taxonomy (NCBI): domain Eukaryota; kingdom Metazoa; phylum Chordata; class Mammalia; order Diprotodontia; family Petauridae; genus Petaurus; species Petaurus breviceps. The sequence goes on from NW_027185903.1 coordinate 39,037,272, forward strand.
ACACAGTAGGCACTTAATAAACGTTGATTGATGGATTGAAGGAGTTTGTTAGGAAGACTCTACATTGACAGATATCAAATTTGTACTGGACAGGGAGAAGGGTGTATCCAGTAAAACGATTAAGAGGCTATTGCAATAATCCAGGAGAAAGGTAAGGAAAGCTTAAATTAAACTGGCAGTACTGTTAGGGGGGAGGAGGGAACCAATTTGATAGATATTATGAAAATAGAAAAGATAGGATTTCCCTTTAGCAATGAATTGACTCTAAAGAATAAGGGAGAGGAAAAACGTCATGAATGATTCTGAAGCTGGAGTCTGGGCAACTCTAAGAATAGTGGTCCCATTCACAGAAACAGGGATGTTAGGAAGCAGGACAGTTTTTGGAGGATAGATAACGAGTTTGATTTGGGACATAGTTTGAGGTGCTAGCAGGAGAGGTAGAGATGTCTCCCTCACAGGTAGAAATATGAGTATTTTTTAAAGGAGAGACTTGGACTACTAGCTTACATAAAGGGACTGTGGTCTGTTTGTTTGTTTTAAATCTTGGGTGGGTGGGAGAAATTGAGATGGCCTTGACTATTAGTAGGTTTCTGTCCATTATTTCTCTATTTCTTAAAATTAATCCACTGTATTCTCTCCCCTTGGAGGAGGATGTCTAAAAATTGTTGTAATGAGAACACTATACTGGAAGTTAGTAGACCTGGGTGCTAACCCCAGCTCTGCCATGTGACCTTTGGGCATGTCATTGAATCTTTCTGAGCCTCGGTTTCCTTATTTGTAGAATGAAGGGTTGGACTAGTTAATTAAGGTCTTAGCATTACAGACTTGAGCTGGAAGGACCCTCAGAGACCCTCAAAGCCTTATTTTATTGATGTGGAAACTGAAATCCACAGAGGTTAAATGATTTATCAAGCTCCTGCAAGTAGAAAGGGGGCAGCGTTGGAAGCTGGATCCTTTAACTCCAAATCCATTGTCCTTTTCACACTGTCCTCTCCAGCTCTGTGAATGTCTCCAGGCCTCTGTGATGAGAGACAAGAGCTTTCATTATGAAAAGAATACATGGCTTTCTTCTAGAGAGCGAGGGTAGGGGGTACAGGATCAGGGGATGGAGAGGAGGGCTTGAGACTGTGTAGGCCAGGAGCTTTCCTTTTAGTTGGAGTTTCAGAGGAGAAGGGGGTAAGACAATTATCCTCATGATCTCTCTGCCAGGAAACACAAAACAGTACTTACACATTCAGCTCATTCCCCTGCACTGCCCGCCCCATGATTCAAGCCCTGCCCTCCTGTGTGGTCAGCACACTGCCCACTTTGTGCTGACAGTGGCGGCAGAGGGTGGTCAGCACATTTATCACATTCCCCTGTGTGCTATGCACTTCTGAGTGGGCTGCCAATTAAATGGTCACTCCCTACCCAGGCAGAAGGAAGGGAGAGGGTTTGGTGTGAGACTGAGGGAAAACTACTGCCTGCTGGGCTGCTCCCCTTGTCCTCCTCCCTCATCCTCATAAATGGAGTGAGTCAAGGATGCTTGGGGCTGAAATCTCTTCTCCTTCTACACTGGTTTTGCTGTGCCCCCATGCCAGGGATCCAAAGAAACACAGCAGCATCAGGAGGCAACAGGGAGCTGATCGCAGAGCCAATACCTCTCGGGAACTTGTGTAATAATAATGATGATGATGATTGTTGATGAAGATGAGAATGATGATAGCTAGCATTTCTGTAGCACTTTAAAACTAGCAAAGTGCTTTGTATACATTCTCTCATTTCATTCATTCAACATCCTTATGAGTTAGATGCTAGATGTCACAGTGGATCGAGTGCCAGGCCTAGAGTCAGGAAGACTCGTCTTCCAGAGTTCAAATCCAGCCTCAGACACTAGCTGTGTGACCCTGGGCAAGTCACTCAACCTTGTTTACCTCAGTTCCTTCATCTGAAAAATGAGCTGGAGAAGGACATGACAAATCACTTTAGTATCTTTCCCAAGAAAACCCTAAATGGGGTCACAAAGAGTTAGAAATGACTGAAAATGATTGAATAACAACAGATAGGGAAAATGAGACTCAGAGAAACTAGTCAAGTGACTTTACCAAGATTACACAATTAGTATATGTTTATGGCCAAATCTGGAAGTTGGTCATCCTGATTCCAAAGTCAACTTCTCTACACTATGTCACCACTCCTGCTCCTTTCTGTAACCCATTCTGGGCCAAAGGATGATTAAGGTTGCTACTTTGCCTTGAAGAGGGTAGAGAGAATTCAATGAGACAAGCTTAGATAAGAATATTTAAGTGTAGAAAGGTGATTATGTTTCTGGCAATAGTAATTTAAGGTTATCCCTTTACTAAGTTGAGGAGCTGCACTCTCAACATCTTTGAAAAGAATACTTACACTTAGAAAATCATTTCAAAGCACGGAAATATAATGGTTAACTCCATAAGACTGGAGAAGACACAAAACCACGATGAACTTCAAACCTATGAGGCAAATACATTGTCCCTCAGTGAATTCTAGCTCATCTGTACCTGCTCACTGATGGGAAGAGTTGGTGGTGAGGGAGAGTGAGGGAACTTTCTTAAGGAAATCAAGGGCAGGAGAACCTGTGTCCAAACCTCTTGACCCAAAAGGCACTTGAAATGTACCAGGCAGTTGTGTGGCACTTGACAAGTCCCTCCACTCTAAGAAAAAATAATTGACATTTATTTAATTTGTAGATTGTAAATATGTAAATGTAAATTGACATTTATGTAATACTTTATATAGGTTATTTCATTTAAAGCTCATAAGTACCCTTTAGGGCAGGTGTTGTTCAGTCATGTCTGACTTTTCATGACCCAATTTGGTGTTTTCTTGGCAAAGATACTGGAAGTGGTTTGCCATTCCTTCTCCAGTTCATTTTACAGATGAGGAAACTGAGGCAAACAGGGTTATGTGACTTGCCCAGGGTCACACAGCTAGTAAATGTCAGAGGTCAAATTTGAACTTAGGTCTTTCTGATTCCAGGACTGGAGCTATACATTCTACCACCTAGCTGCCAACAAGAAGAAGAAGAGGGGCCAGTATGAAAGGTATTATTATCCCCATTTTATAGATGAAGTATCTGAGGCACAGAGAAACTGAGTGGTTTGACCATGGTCATAAATCTGGTAAGTCTCAGAGTTGGGATGTGAAGCCAGGTTTTCCTTCATTCAGGTCTAATGATCTTTTCAGTACCTCAAGCTGCCTTAGGGAAAGTGAATGTCAATTGCTTGTGGCTAAGAAAATGGGTACTTATCAGCTGGTGGGGGCATGGTATGAGGACTGTGGCAGACTTTGTTAAAAATCACCACTGAATACAACATGAGATTATAAATGCCAGGTCAGGGATTGTGTTTGTAGCATTCAGATGCTTCATAGAGTACATTTATATAGAAGATATTTAATAAGTGTTTATTGAGTAAAAGAATGAATGAATTCACCAGTGCTGCTAAAGCATTTAGGTTCTTTGGATAAGAGAAATAATCTAACTGCAAATTATGGACCTCAGGTTGGCCCAGCACAAGTATATGTTGCTGTCCATTGGATTGGTTCAGTGGCCTGCTCTTACAGCAGACAGGTATACAGCCAAATAGCCCTGGGATGGGAGTAAAGGAATCTTAGTTCAAGTATCTAACTTGTGTGCTCTTCGGTAAGTCACTTCCCTAGAAGGCCTTGGTCCCCTTACCTGTATCATGAGAGAATTGCACAGAGAATCTCTAAAATCCAGCTATGCCATTCTATGATTATCCAAGCAAAGAAAGATACCTGAAGTGTTGCCTGAGAGGAGTCTGGTGGTTGCCAGCCTCAGGGCAGGATGGTACCTTGTGCCAATATTTCCTCCAAGAGGCTTCTGGGAGAGGCTTTGTGCAGATCATGAATAAAGCATTCAGGGCCTTCACCTTTCAGCATGGCCTGGGCAAAAAAGGGCAGTGAGAAAGCATAGGGAAGGCTTTGTTTAAACCTCTAAAACTGTTCATTTGCTTAAATTGCCCAGTAATGCCCCTTGCCTTTGGCCCCAAGATCCTGGGAAAAGAAAAATGCTTTTGCTTATATAATCAAAAAGCTAGATCGATTTTTACAGTCCAAGAAACTGCCCCTTCTTTGAAGAGAGAATGTTCTCAATCTGATCTTCCCTTAGGAAGATTTAACTACCTGGTCCTTCAGTTGAATTTAGGATGATTGGAAAATTTCCTATCAGCATAGATTCAAACAGCTAAGTTCTGATATGGATTAGATTTGAACAGAGAGGAAGAGGGTCTTCACAAAATCCTATTCTGGTCCCTCATCATGGTAAGGAGAGCAGGAACCTCTTGAAGGTTCCTCAGTGGAATACAAGCTGCCACCAGTTCTGCCACAAAAGACTTTTTGCATGTTGTCCTGATAATGCTTGTAGATTTTCTTAGGAGCATCCTACTTAACTACAGAGGCTCACCAGAAGCATCTAGGTGGTACATTGACTCAGACACTTACTAGCTAGCTATGTGATCCTGGGCAAGTTATTAAACCTCTCTGTGCCTCAGTTTCCTCATCTGTAAAATGGGGGAAATAACAACAGCTACCTCATAGGGGTATTGTGAGAATCAAATAAAATTATATTGGTAAAGTGCTTTATAACTTTTAAAATGATAGATAAATGTTAGCTATTAACATCACTGGGCAGCTAGGTGGCAGGAGACATAGAAGATAGAATACAGGGCCTAGAGTCAGGAAGATTCACCTTCCTGAGTTCAAATCTGACCTCAGACACTTACTAGCTGTATGACCCTGGGCAATTACCTTGCCTTCTCCCCTCCAAAAAAGTCTCCAAAAACCCAAATGAGCTGGAGAAGGAAATGCAAACCACTCTAGTATCTTTGCCAAGAAAACCCCAAATGGGGTCACAAGGAACCAGACTCAACCAAACAACAACAACAAAATTATCATCACTGATAGGTTGACCACTTGATATAAAGAATCCTTGAGCCCTAGGAACCCATAAAGTAAAGAAAAATGCAAATTGGCCCTGTACCCTTTGTGATTCTCCTGCTGGGGACAGAGAATTTAAGCATTACATGGTTTTTAGACTATCTGTAATCAGTAGATATAAGATATTTGTCTAGTGACCCATGAATGAACTCACTATGGAGGGAAATGAATTATGTTAGTCTCAACATTCTTACTGCAAATGAAACCAGGAGACCAAACAAAACTGTAGTTGAAAGGATGGTTCACAGATTCTCCTTGGAAGGACAATTAAAGAAAATGGCAGAGGTAGTTTTATTTTGTGTCCAAAAATAACAAGATACTCATTCATCCCATGTTACAGTGATCACAATAAGCATTTGGGGGAAAAATTATCATGAAAATAATTAACTTATGCACCAACAGATGTCGCAGAAGGTGATGTAGAAAATAAATATGAAAAACTTGATAGGACCCTCCAAATTTAAACCAACAAGTACCCTGATATTCAACTTTGATACAAAAGTGGAAACGGGTTGGAATGGTGGGAAATATATTGGAAAATATGGATTAGAAGTGAGAAACAAGAGGCCAAAAACAGATGCATCATGCTATATATCATGAATGGGGCAGCTAAATGGCTTGGTGGGTAAAGCACTGGATCTGAAGTCAGGAAGACCTGAGTTCAAATCCAACCTCAGACACTTACTAGCTGTGTAATCCTGGGCAAGTCATTTATCCTCTGTTTGCCTTAATCTTCTGGAGAAGGAAATGGTAAACTGCTCCAGTATTTTTGCCAAGAAAACCCTATGGACAGTATGGTCTACAAGGTCATGAAGAGTCATAGATGACTGAACAGCAAATATATCATGAGTACTTTCAAGAATAAATCATCAAAAATGGCATTGATTGTGCTTTAACAAACAGGAAATGATATTATCATGTTCGGGCAGCTACATGGTGTAGTTTGGCATCATGGAAAACCTGAGTTCAAATTTGGCCTCAACCAGATACTTACCAGCTGTGTGACCCTGGGCAAGTCACTTAACCCTGTTTGCCTCAGTTTTTTCACTTGTAAAATGAGCTGGAGAAGGAAATAGCAAATCACTCCAGTGCCTTTGTAAAGAAAGCCCCAAATGGGGTCGGGAAGAATTGGACAACTGAACAATCTCTAATTCCCAATCCTCTGCTCTTTCCACCATTTTAGTGAGGAAAGCACTCTGCGATGTTATCATGTGAGCATACAGCTGTGTTATCCAGGGCAAGAGCTTGACAAAAGGTCACTATACTTTTGCTTTTCCCAAGAGTTTCGAGCTCTGCCTTTTAGTGGGAGGTGGAGTCCACTGTACTGACAGCCATGGCTAGGACTGGTGGAAATGTCCAGGGAAGCTTATAAATAGGGACAAGGGAGCTACATTTCTGGCCTAATAAACCATTTTAGCATTAGTAATCCCTGGGGGAGACCACAGCAAGGCCAGGATCCTGGGATACTGTCACTAAGGCACTCAGGATGTTCCAGGCCATTTTCCCTCCAGGGAGAAGTCAGTTAGAGTGTCCACAAAGAAAAGGAGAGTCAACATCCCTGCGGCACACATTACTCTGTCAGTGTTGGAGGCAATTGAATCAAAGAGCCCACCTCTCCTGTCCCCCCTCAAATGCGGTAGCAGTAGTGGTCAGTAGGCTATTACTATATCATAGTAAGTCCATTTGCACCATCTCGTCAGAATCAATACAAACGCAATTTTCTTGGCATTGTGTTCTTTGTCCCCTTCGAAAATAAAGAGGTTTATTTTTGTAACATTCCCTGAAGCCAAGGACATCTATTTTTAAAAGTGAACGAATGATAAAGAATGCACAGGAGTGGGGGCAGGGAGGAGGGGCTGGAAAAGCAGGGACTGGGGAAAGAGGAAGCTGTGATCCTCTCTAGGGCCAGTAAATCACAAGCCTTTAGCAGCCAAGTTACCATAAGGAGTTTGCTGGTCGTTTATTTTTTTTGTGTGTGGGGGGGATCTTTGGGGCCATTTATTTTCCCTTTAGGCACAAAGAAGGCTCTTCCACAAACAGAAATTCACTGCTTAGTTTTAAAAGCCCTTTATGACCTTGTCCCATCCTACCTTTCCAGCTGCATCAAACATTACTCTGCACACTGAGATTTAGCCATGCTGTCCTTTTTCTCTGTACCTAGAATACTCCATCTCCCATCTCTGTGCCTTTGTATGGACTATTCCCCATGCTGGGAAGGTACACTGTCCTCAGCTCAGTCCCATAGAAGCCTTCTCTCCCTTCACGATACACTTGGGTTACCAACTGCTACAAGATACAGAAGCCTTCTTCATACCTTCAGTTTCTAGAAGTGCCCCCCACTCTCATTTTTTCTGTGTATGTCCTTGTTGTCTTTCCCTTTAGAAGACAAGTCACTTGAAAGTGGAGGCATTTTTTGTTTATCATATTTGTTCCTTGGAAGCCTAGCAAATTTGTGACTGTTCTTCAGTTGTTTCAGTTGTGCCCAACTCTTTGTGACCCCATTTTGGGCTTTTCTTGGCAAAGATACTGGAGTGGTTTGCCATTTCCTTCTCCAGCTCATTTTACAGATGAGGAAACTGAGATAAACAGGGTTAAGTGACATGCCCAGGGTCACACAGCTAGTAAGTAACTGAGGATGGATTTTATTTTTGTCTTGCCACTGGCCTTTGATGACTCTAGAGGAGAGAGTGAGGCTGATGGTTTTACACGGCTCTGCCTCACTTAAATCCAATTCATGGATAGATCAAGACATTATCCTGTGATATCATTGGTCCTCTTTGAGAACAAAGGACTAATAACTCAAGAAGATGAGTCTTCCTGACTCTGGGTCAGGCACTCTATGCCCAGCACCACCTAGCTACCTCATTGGTACATAGTAGGAATTTAACAACAATTGATTGTTTTATTGATTGACCCCACTTTGCAAATTCTCTGTTTTAAAATTCCCAAGTAAATAAAAGTTCAGCTCTATAAAATATGTATCTTGATCTTCCCAATCTTGTGATCAAAGCAAAGCCAGTCCTCTAGGACACAAATAACTCAATTATCTCTGTTGTGGAAGAAAGGAAGAAAAGTTCAGTGAGTGATTTTACGTATTAAATTGCTAACCACCTATAGCAGGACTAAAGTTGTTCTTGCTCTCCTGACTCTAGGCTGGGGAGAATCTTTGAAAGGCAGGAGCGGCAGGGCCTGGGGTGGTTCATAACATCTCTTTGCTTCCTTCCCTGAATGGACCACCCAAGGCCACAGTACTCCCACATCCCTGGCCTTCCCTCTCCCTGGGCCCCAAGCTACCTAGGAGGCTTGGGAAGCCTGCCTGAGGGAAAGGGAAGAAACTTTTACAAGACAGCTGGAAGATAACCAGGGGCTTGTTTTCTTTCTTAATGGTTGATTTTTCTGGGGCCAGGATCAAAGGCAATGCCAGGTGAGAAGAGAGAATGGATTTTCTTTCTCACAACCAAGAGGACTCTAGCTTTGACATGTGTAGGGCACACCTTCAGTCAAACAGTTTTACCTCAGAGTGTACCTGTACCAACATTTGCATCAGAGTGAGCTGCTCCAATTACCCAAAGGCCCAGGTTCTATTTGGTTTCAAGAAGTTTCATTTCAGTGAGACTCTGCCCAGGTGTCAAATGAGGCCTGGGTTACTTTCTTGTGAAGGAATAAAGGGTTTGGGATCCCTTAGAGCATGAGTGCTGCCAGATTTGCTACTTCCCCAGTCCTTTCCCATTTGAATAACTTAGGGAAAATCCTAGACTGGTTGTGTCAGGGGCCTTCTCCAGTCTTCCTGATATATATTCTGCCACTGGACCCAGATGGCTTTACAGGAGTGAGGCTGGTGACTGTGCACAGCCCTGTCTCACTTAAATCCCATTCACTTGCCATGATATAACCCTCCTGATGTCTTGGTCCTCTTTGAGAACAAAGAACAAATAATAACAACTAGGTAAAATAAACTGGTTCCTGTCACCCTAAGGGATACAAGTGATCATGGATGGAGCTGGGCAATTGGACTTGGGGGTGAGAAAGGGGGAGCCAGGGAGCAAGAGATTGGAGAAGGCAGAGGAAAAGCTCCACTTTGGGAGAAGAGAGAAGGAGAGGGAGTGGTGGCAACAAAGGGAGAAGACTTGTTGTATCAGCAATGCCATATTCACAATGCCTATAGAGATTACAAATATGCTGATATAATTATCCATCACAAAATACGTCATGTTTGCCATTTGGGGAAATAAACTAGAAAATTTATTAAGATACCAAAAGACTGAGTCCCAAAACCAGAAAGTGAAAGCCATCAGAGTAGTTATGACATTGGCACAGGTAGATAAAGTAGAAAGCACCCACATTTTCAAGCCTTTAAAACAGAACAGGCTACCTCAGGCAAAGGTCCTCCTCTCCCCACTCACAGCAACCACCCAGCGCCCTGGAAGAGCGCTCCCAGCAGCTCCGGCCCCTGGCAGTCCTCAGCAGGAGTCCTTAGCAGAAAGTCCTGCTCCCAGCAGCTCCGGCCGCTGGCAGTGCTCAGCAGGAGTCCTAACTCAAAAAAAAAAAAAAAGGCAACCGCTGCCAACTGCCAACCGCAGGACCGTTAGCTCGGCTTTTCACTTTCTCTTGCTCTGCTATGTCAGCACGTCCATGGGGCATGGGAGATCTTTAAATCCCATAACCCTTACACTTGTGAAGAGGGATTTTTCACCTTCATCTTCCACAAGGAAAATGCCATCAAAAGATTGAAAAATTCCATAGAGGCCTATCCTGTCTGGCCTGAGAAACTGGGGCAAGGATGGTCGTGGTGGTGGGAGCACAGTGACTATGCAAAGAAATTGTGGGGATTAGTGGGAAAGAAAGTCAATTAATAAACATTTATTAAGTACTTACTGTACGTCAGGCACTATGCTAAGCCACGGAGATACAAAGAAAACCAATAGACTGTCCCTGCTCTCTGGGAGCTTACAGTCTAATAGGGGAAACAACAGACACACAACTAAATACCAAAGAGAGATAGATACCAGATAAATTCAAGATAATCAGTACAGGAAAGGAAGACCTGCTACCTGTCTCTTCTTCTTTGAGCGGACTGCGAGCCGTGGGCCAACAAACATATGATGGGTAAGGACCTCTTCCAGAGGGAGGCCTCCTATTCAGAACTGTGAGTGTCCTTGGGCAATTACATACATATTTAGGGCTAATGGTTATCTATCCTCAGATTTCTATTTCGTTTTTCTCTTGTTAATAAAACTTAATCTATAATAAATAAATCTGTAATAAATAATACAAAATAATAAATCTGTAATGTTGTAAAATGTGTACTTGTGCCTGGGGAGTTACTCATAGCATTTTAGGGGGTGGAATGTATACATTCTCCCAGGTTTCTTGGCTAGGCGCTATGAGTGAAGAGATCTAGAATGACTCCTCAAGTCATTTCATTGGCCTTTGGTTTACATAGAACTTTTTCTATTCTGAGACTGTAGGATTTCTTATTTCAAGTCACATTTTGCACAGTTCTTTATTTCATGGTCATATACATGGAATATATTGGTATTAAAAGTTGGACTTCTGGGGCAGCCAGGTGGCTCAGCGAGTAAGAGCCCTGGCTCCAGTGTCGGGATGATCTGCATCAAATCCCGGGCTCAGACACTTAGTACCCACCCAGAAACACCTGGCCATGTAACCTTGAGCAAGTTACTTAACCCCAATTGCTTTAAAAAAAAAGTTGGACTTCTATAGCAGTGAACAATATAGTAACAATTATCTGGGAGAAAATCTGCGATGGAAGGACACCTATGAAGATGGTAATATTTTCTTACCTTAGGGCTTATCTGGGACCTCAATCAGAACAAAACCTAGCCAAATGATCCTTTTTTCTAGGTCAAAGCATGACTTGACAATATTTCATTCCTAGGCATCATCTTTTTTTTTTTTTGAAGAAGTAACTTGAAATTTAAGGAAGTGTTGTTTCAGAAATTAAGCAATACAGTGTAAGGGTAGGAGTAGAAATCCTACCCCAATTGATGTGAATACAGAAAGCCCAGACTTTTCCAGTGTAATTTCTCAATTAGTCATTGGAAAGGCAAACATGGCAACTAGGTGGTGGAATAGATAAAGGGCTGGGTCTGGAGTCAAGAAGACTCATCTTCCTGACTCCAACTAGTTGTGTGAGCTTGGGCAAGTCACTTAATCCTGTTGGCCTCAGTTTCCTGGAGGATATGGAAGCTGGAGAAGGAAATGGTGAATGGTTTTTTTTGTCCAGAAAACCTAAATGGGGTCATGAAGAGTCAGACATGACTGTAAACAACTGGAAACAAAAAAAAAAGCAAACAAGTTCTTAATTTGGGAGGCATAAAAGTTGAGGGCAAAGACGTCATAGAAGAAATGTGTAGTTGATTCACAAAGATCAATTATGCCTTTTGGGGCTTGGATAAAACTTAAAACCAGCATGGAATCCTATATTCTAATATCAGAAAAGTATAGGGGTTGGGCAGCTCCAGCTAAGCCCTTGAGAAGGAATGTCGTGGGGGTTAGAGAAGAGAGAGTCCCTGCCTCCTCTCCCAACCTCAACAGACAACCACGTGAATTTGGGAGATCTATCAGAGCCAAGAGAGTGATCCCACCAGCAATCAGAGCCAGCAGCAGTGTCTACAGGGCAGCCTGGAGCCGGGAGACCCACTGAGGAAAGACAACTTCACTTTCAGTACCCTACAAGGGGACTGATCCTCAGAGCCCGGAAAAGAGCTCGACCTTAGGGAAACTTCATGAGGAATCATGAAGAGAAAAAGCAAATTATAATGACCAAGAAGTGACCTTGCCTAACAGTATACCTTTACACATACACTATACCATGGTTGAATTTTAAGTTTGTGTCCATTCTCCCCACAGACCTTGTGTGTTTGTGGAAGAGTGTGCCCCAGACTTTTGTGGCATTGTTCTTTGCACTAGCCATTCTTACTATACTATCTCAGCCCACACCAGATGGGGAACCCTTGAATGACAATCCTAGAAAACCTCCATTTTTCTCAGGTTTGTCTGGAGGACCTTAAGGAGAGCAGTAGTCAGTGCCCTCAGAGAATCCAGTTTGCCAATGGGAGGAGGAGTTGGAAGAGTGGCCCCAGAGGATGGCCCCAGCAAGAAGATATGTGAGTTTAATTGCTACCACAGCTTGTAGAGATAAAATAAATACTCCGTACTGTATCTGGAGCATTGAGTTGAGTTCTAGCTGTATGAAGTTCATTGTGTTCATTTCTTAGCATTACCAAGTTGGATAATGTTCAGAGGAGGGCAACCAGGAAGGTGAAGGACTTCAAAATCATGCTATAGTATACAAGGATAAACTGAAAGAACTGAGAATGTTTAACCTGGAGACTAGCGGGCTTGGAGTACTATAGCTATCTTCAAATATTTGAATAAATCAATCAACAAATATTTATTAAACACCTACTGTGTTCCAGGAACCATGCTAGGCACTGGGGATACAAATGCAAAGAATGAAATGATCCCTACTTTCAAGAATCTTACATTCTCTTTTTGGGTTGGGAGAAAAACATGTTAAGGGTTTGAAAATTTAAAAAAAATATATTTTCCCAATTACATATAAAAACAATTTTTAACGTTTGTTGTTGTTGTTTTTATAAAGTTTTGTGACCCAAATTCTATCCCTCCCCTCTCACCTCCCAGAAACAGTAAGCAGCCTGATATAGGTTATACACGTGCAATCATGTAAAACATTAAGGATCTTGAATTCTAAGGAACATCTTGTGGAAGAAAAGATAGACCCTCTCTGGCTCCTGAAAGCAGAACTAAGGGCAGTAGGTATAAATTACAAAGAGTTGATAGAAGCAAAAACTTCATAGTAAAACTATTGAAAACTGTCTCAGGAAATAGTGGGTCCCCCTTAGTTAGAGGATTTAAAACAAAGGCTCGATGGCCTTGGGGAGATTGTTGAGATTCTTTCTATATAGACCTATAACATCACAGGTTAGACTATAAGACCCCTTGAAGTCCCTTCCAACTCGGAGATGCTGTGCTTCTGGGAAATAGCCTATGGTGTGGATTTTAAAAGTTGTGAAGTGTGACAAAGTGACTTTGTTACTATTCGATTATACAAACTAACAGATACATGACTCCTGGTGAAATCAAAAAAGTTGCGTAGACTGGCTCCTAACACTGTCTATGAAGTAAAGTTGATGTTAATTGTAGTAGATCCAAAGTTATACTGATCAGGTTAGGGATATTTCGCTGGTCAAGGGGTCTCTATGATTCCAGTATTATAGGGCAGCTAGGTGGTGCAGTGCTGGGCCTGAAGTCAGAAGACTTACTTTCTGAGTTCCAGGCTGGTCTCAGACATTTACTAGTTGTGTGACTCGAGGCAAGTCTCTTAACCCTGTTTGCCTCAGTTTCTTCATCTGTAAAATGAGCTGGAGAAGGAAAATAGCAAACCACTCCGGTTTCTCTGCCAAGAAAACCCCTAATGGGGTCACAAAGAGTTGGACTTGACCAAAAAAGACTGAACAACAAACACATTTCCAGTAATGAAACTCCCTCCACCAATGCACATCAGCAGTTGCTCAATAACATTGTCTTAGAGAACTGCCTAGGACCCTGAGGAGTTACACAACCATATGTGTCAGAGGTATAACTTGAGCTCAGATCTTCCTAACTTGAGTCTGGCTCTCCTTTCTCTACATAGCACTGCCTCTTAGGCAAATTAGAAAATGTAATTAGGTTATTTGGATGTTTCTAAATATATGTATGTATACGTATGTATATATATACATATACATATTTATATATGTGTACAGACACATACTATGTACTTGCACACACACATACACACACACATATATATACATAGCCAACCATCCCGCTACATATTTATGCATATATGTGCACATGTGTGTATTTTCCCTTTCTGCTGTTTTGCTTTCCACTTGGTTCTCATTCCTTACATACTTGTACTTTAAGAGAATCTCATTCATTCATTCATCCATTGCATAAATATTTACTGAGTGTCTGGTCTATGCAAAGTACTATGCTAAGAATTTTGGGACATAGAAAGATGAATAAAACCTTGTGAGCCTGAATAGTATGAATCAGCATTCCAGAACCTAATCGTTATGAGGGCAGTATAGTGTAGTAGAAAGAACACTTGACCAAGAGTCATTAGACCTGGATCTGAATCTCAGTTCTGAGACTTAATTAGCTCTGTACTCCTGAGTAAATAAGTCACTTAAGCATTTTGGCCTTTAAATCTCTTCTCTGTAAAATGGGGATAATAATGCTTATAGTATCTGCCTCTCATGAGATTGTTTTAAAGAACGCATTTTTTCAATCCTAATGTGGTTTTAATCATTAGTAATAATCATTACCTTTTATGGGCTAAATAATGTGGAGTAAATGGATAAAATGGAGCTCCTAAGTCTTTGAAACTGAAGACCAGGCTCTGAATGTGAGAAGGTCTCACCAGGACACTGCTCCCCTCCATGAGACCCACTCTGAGAAGTCAGCCTGCTGCCCTGTCTCTTTAATGCCATCTTTTAGCTACAACATAAATAAAGCCCTTGTAAGGTTAATGGAAAGGAGAGAACACATTTTTCATGAGAGAGTGTGATGGGGGAGGGGGAGGGGTTTATGGGCGGTGCCATGGTTGTTTTGAATGAATATATATAAGCTTGATGGGGTGATCTCCATATAAGGTCATGGGGTGATCACCATATAAGGTCATAAATGTAAGACTGCGATGTGATTGGCTCGGACTCGCTATATATTTTCTCGTGTGAGAGGGCTCTCTCTCTCTCTCTCTCTCCGCCATGTAACTGCTGAAGAATAAACCACCCCGCTTCACTCCTCCGCCTTCTGTCTGGTGTTTTTCCCCGTGAGAGGCCGGTGACGACCGAAGACCTGGGATGGGTAAGTAAGAGGGCCATAGGGCTAGTCGTCTAGATCTGTTGTAAGGGCAAACGCCCGCAACAAGAGTGTTGTAAATATCTTGACATATATGGTTTTCAAGTCTATTCAAAAGGAAGTAACTACTAAGGAAGTAACTATTAGACCTATATGCCAAAGAGATCAAAGTGAAAAGGACCCAAATATACAAAAATACTTACAGCTCTTTTTTGTGTAATAGCAAAGAACTGGGAACTAAGGAGGTGTCCATCATCTGTGGAAGGCATGAATGAATTATGGTGTATGTATTTTGTGCCATATGATAAAAGGAATGGTCTCAGAAAAATATTGGAAGACTTGTCTGAACTGATGAAGCCCAAAATGAGCAGAACCAGAATAACTTATACAATAACAATAACATTGTAAAGATAGGCAAATTTAAAAGAGCTAAGAACTCTGATTAGTGAAGAAGCAAACCAGTTCAGAGTCCCGGTAAGGAACCATGCTACTCATCTCCCGACAGAGAAGTAAGGGGCAGAATTAGGTATATGTTTTTGGACATGGCCAATGCGGGATTGTGGTTTTCTTCATTATGTATATGTGTGATGAGAATTTTGTTTTTTCCTTTTCTTTATCTGGTTGGGGGTGGGGTGGGAAGACTACAGGAGGACAAAAAGGAGAGAAAATAAACGCTTGTTAATTGAAAAAAAAAGTTTTCCACGAGAAGCATCATTTGAGTGAACTCTCTTGTTATCTGCTCATAAAATTCTATAATTAACAAGTCATTTCTTTCTTCCTTTTTTACTTTCTTTTGCTTCCTTATGCTGATGGAATACAGATCAGTGATAAGTTTCTAATAACAATAAATAAAAGGAATCTAAGAACGTGAGCTAATTCTTTCAAAGACACATGAAAGCATAATATTATAAGAGTTAAGAGTTCAAATCCTGACTCTTCTACTTCCTATCTATGTGACCTTTGCTAGTTACTTGCCTTTTCTGGATCCCAGATTCTTTGTTTGCAAAATGAGTGGGTTGGAGTAGACATCTCTAAAAACCCCTTGCAGCTCTACATCCATGCAGAATTCTATGAACTCAAGATAGATATTAACAGGCTAGATTGCATCAGGTTCTATAGTAATTTATACTAATATATTTAAGAATATATTTTATAGTAATATATTTAAGAAAAGTCAACTACAACTATCCGTGTGACCTTGGGCAAATCACTTAACCCCAATTGCCCTCCAAAAAGCAAAAAAAAAAAGTCAACTACTAGAGTAAAGTATGGGGGAACTATGGTTAGCTGGTCATGTGAAAAAGATGCCTGGGTTTTGGTGGAGCACGAGGTTAATAAGCATCAACAGTGTGATGTGGAAACCAGGAGAGCTGGCTTGAGCTTAGACCACATTGATAGATAGACAATATCCAGAAGTAGGGAGATGGTTCCTCATCCCTCAGCCCTCACCCACTTACCCTCTACCCTGATGAGATTACCTTTGAACTGTGTTCAGTTCTGGAAGTCACATTTTAGGAGGGAGATTGACAAGTTAGAGTACATCCAAAGGAGGAACGAGATGGTGAAGGGGCTGAAATACACAGGAGAGTCAGTTGAAGAAAGAGGAAGTATTTAATTTGGAGAAGAGAAGACTTAGGGGGACCTTTGGAAGAAGGAGAAAGCTTGATCTACTTCACTCCAAAGGCAAGAACAAAGAAGATAAGTTTCAGGGGGTAGATTTGGGGCCAGTTGTAGTATTATCATCATCCTCAAGTGAAATGGGTTGCTTCAGGAGGTAGTGTGGTACCCATGGTCTTTGAACAGAAGTCAGATAACTACTCATCTTTGAATCGTAATTAATCATTCTTTTGCCTAGGGCAACTATTAAGAGGGTGGACAACTGTAGTGTAGGGGACAGGCTAAGCAATTGCCTGGGGAGAGGTTACCCTAAACCTGCCAAGAGCCTGGCCTTTGTCATCACAGGGGAAAAGGAGAAAGGTGGGCTCTGGGAGAGGGACTCCGTAGTGATAGGACCCTGTGTCTAATGGCCTGACGTCAGTCATGTCTTATGGTGGTATAGGCTGGTGGAGGACTGTGAAGTGAGGTGTGACTTTTAATATGGGGAGGGAGCACACCTTCCCTTCTCAGATCCTGTAACCAGCATGCCATTTTCCTGGTGCCTGTCGTGACAGGCATCTGCTTATTAGCAATACTTTTAGTTGGTTCCTATGCAGACAATCAGTTGGACTTGATGATTTCTTAGGTCCCTTTCAAATGTGCCATTGTATGATAGTGAGAAGTGATCAGTTCCATAGACAAACTAGCTTACTACCTCCTTGGCTAGTCCACATCTTCAGAATGTGAGTGCTACTACTTTTTGCTTAACACTCTGGTAACTACAAATTTTTCCCTTAGTCATTGCTTCCACTTTGATCTCCACTCAGAAGACAGAATCCTTTGAAATGACTGGGAGAGTCTAGGGCAGGAAAGACACTCT
Source organism: Petaurus breviceps papuanus (assembly GCF_028583685.1). Classification (NCBI taxonomy): domain Eukaryota; kingdom Metazoa; phylum Chordata; class Mammalia; order Diprotodontia; family Petauridae; genus Petaurus; species Petaurus breviceps. The sequence continues at coordinate 39,054,619 of NW_027185903.1, forward strand.
CAAGGCAGTTAGAGGGAGTAAAAATTTCTTAACAGAAATTCCATTTGGGGGAAGGTTCTAAACCAGCCTAGACCTAGGGCAGTTAGGTGGTGCATTGCATAGTGTTGGGCCTGGAGTCAGAAAGACTCATCTTCCTTAGTTCAAATCTGGCCTCATATACTTGCTAGCTGTGTGACCCTGGGCAAGTCACTTAACCCTGTTTTCCTCAGTTTCCTCATCCGTAAATGATCTGGAAAAGGAAATGGAAAACCACTCCAGTATCTTCCACAAGAAAACCCCAAAAGGCAAGAGTCATACACAACTGAAAAAACTACTGTACAATGACTTAGACTAGCCATCATTCTTTGAATTACCCACACTCTTTCCTTTCACTGCCTCTCCCCAGTTTTCCACTCCTTGTTGGGTGGTATCTTCCCCACTAGAATTCAATCTCCTTGAGAGCAGATACTGTCTTTCTTTTTGCTTGTATTATATCTCCACTGTTTAGCACAATGTACATAGTAAGAACTTAAACATTTCTCTACTGACTATGTGCTTCTGAGATAGATTTTCGCTTATGAAGCCTTCTTCTAGTACTGATATCTGCTTAGTCATGGCTCAGGTATTGCCTAGGGTTAATGGTCCAGATTTACATGATTTAATATTTATGCACCATTGGGAAGCTTATAATATTAGGAATAAATCAATGGCCATTGAAATGTTTTCTCATGTCTCAAGGCTCCAGCCAGGAGAAACCCTGGCACTCTGGACCCAGGTCTAAATATTTTCCATTTTTATCTCAGTATTAGACAAGCCCTTCACTGGTTTTCTCTTCTGCAGCCACCCACCCCCACCCCCAACTTGTGAATGCACAATCAAAAGCAATTAGAATTTATCAGATTTTTATCTAGAATTAGCCAGTTTTAAATGACTAAATCAGTAATCATGAATAGATTTAACAAAGAAACCTTGTAGTAAATCTATTTCCTTGGGCAGGGGAATGAGGGGGGTGAGTCAGATTGGGAATTAAAAGCACATCACCAGCTTTCTCAGGCTCTCAGAGAGAAACAGTTCAATCAGCCTCAGTTCTCCACTCTAGCTACACTTCCCATTAAGGTCCTGGCAGGCAGTGCCATTGCCTGAGGGGGGAACCATGTCTAGATGTGGCTGGTCCCTGGACCCTTGAACCACCTTCCGTTCCCTCTCTGTCCTCTCTCTCAACCCTGTTTGAGTCCCATGATCAGTCTCTCTCTCCTTCAACCCCAGAAGTTATCAGTCTAGACTTCCCATTTGTGCTGCTGTAGCTTCCTTGACCCCAAAGTTACAGTAACCCCAGTCTTTCTCAGAATGGGAAGAAAAATGTTGGACTACACTTCCCAGAATCTCACTCAACTGGTCCCCAAAGACTTCCTCTGCCTGCCGAGATCTGGCTCCAAAATTGTGTTCTGTTATGATTCTATTATTTGAAAGGAGGTAACAAGTTAACTATGATCCCATTAGCAAACTACTTCCATTCTACTCCTTGCATATCCTCAGGAGGGTTCCCTGCTTGGAGGTGGACTGGGAAAAGGGACAAGGCAGTTACCTATCTTCTATTTGTAACAGCCTCAGGTTCACAACTATAAGTCACTGGGGCTATTTTAGCAGTGGCAGGCTGTACTTGAATCCATGATCAGGCATTCCATGGTAGTTCTTGAAAATTCTTTTCCCATCCACAACTGTGCTCTTAAAGCTTTGTACAATAAACAGTGCTTGTGCTGGAATTCCACTTGTTTATTAGACAAGTGATGAGGAGCTCTCTGGCCACTACCCAGTTGGCAATTGCTGACCACCATTTCTCACACACCTAATTGGTGCTGTAGCAACAGGGCTAAATCTCTGAGATGAGGCAGGGCAACCAACCCATGACAAATCTACCAATCTACATTATTATTGTTTTTAAATTAAAAACTACTTTAGGGATAACAGATTCTCCCAAGTATTTGTCTGAGCTCTTTGGCCCACTTCTCCCTTTGTGATCTGGCTCCTATCACAAACATCATGTAACATCAGAGTTTCCATCCATTTAAGGGCTCAGTTATTTCTGAGATCACCTTCTAAACAATGTGTCTGTTTTTCTAATTCTAATCATTGCCTCCTGCCTCACCACCAGCACAGCTGGCACCTGGAAAGACATTGGTATAAAGCATCTATGATATTGAAAGGGAATGAACCCTACATTCCTGACTCTGAAACACATTTATCACCATCACAAAGGAGACTTCTTGGATAGTCATTCAATCAAGAAATAGTAATTAAACACCTACTTTGTATGAGTGCCAGGCCTGGATTCAGGAAGACTCAATTTTGTGAATTCAAATTCAGCCTCAGGCACTTAACTAGCAGTGTGACACTGGACAAGTCACTTAACCCTGTTTGCCTCAGTTTCATCATCTATAAAACCAGCTGGAGAAGGATGTGGCAAACCACTTTAGTCTCTTTACCAAGAAAACGCCAAATGGGGTCATGAAGAGTTGGACATTACTGAAACAACTCAACAACACCACAAGATGTATTGGACTGTGTTAGAGATACAAAGACTAGCAAAAGACAGTCCTTGGCCTTCAGAAGGTCACAGTCTGATAAAGGATACAATAAGCAAATAAGCATGTACAAACAAGTTGTATACAGGATAAGTAGGAAATAATTAACAGAGGGAAGGCACTATCCACTCTCCAGAGCAGTAGCCCAATCCATATGATGTAGCAAAAAGAGCATTAGAGTCTTAACCTCTCTAGGACTTAGTTTCCTCCCTTGTAAAATGTGGTGGTTGGACTGAATGATTTCTAAGGTCCTTTTGAAATCTATAATTAGATAAAATTGAATTCCTGAGCCTAAGGAGCTAAGGAACAGATCCAAAAGCAGGATGATATTATAAGGTAGGACACTGGGGACAGCCTGACTGTGTGCTTGGTGGGTTTTCTCAGGAGACACTTGAGTTGTAGTTCGAGTATTAGCCCACGGCTGGCTCAGGTCTTGAAGCCTACAGAAAAACAGGCTGTCGTTGAACCAGTGAAAGAGATCCTCCCTGACCTAGGTTCAAAATAGATCAGAGTCAGGAATGTGGGATTCTTTCCCTTTCAGTATCATGGATGCTTTATACCAATGTCTTTCCAGGTGCCAGCTGTGCTGGTGGTGAGGCAGGAAGCAATGGAATATCACTCTCCTAACTCAATACTGCAAGACTAAAACAACTTCTGTAACTTGCCGCCCACATCCCTGCTTCTGGGACCTCCTCTTCTCAGTCACATCCCTCTATTTTTAGATTATTACACAGGCAATTCAATTTGGAAACCACATGACTTATTAAACATAGCAAAACTGCAAGAAAAAATGTTAGTCACAATATGGAAATGTTATACATAATTGCACATGTATAACCTATATCTGATTGCTTACCATCTTAAAGAGGGAGGAGGAGAGGGAGAGAATTTGGAAATCAAAACTTTAAATAAAAATGTTTTAAATTTTTTTAAGTGTTAGTCACTCTCCTCATGAAGTGATCATTTCCACCATCTCCCAAAGCCTCCTTCCAGCTTTCCCTCTTGGGATGTTAGAGGGACAATTTTTAATTACTCATCACACTCCCCAAGAGTGATGGAGAAGATAAAAGGGAGAGTTTTCATGTCTAGGATCTACCTAGAGCTGATTCTGTAAGCCATGAAGAAAGGGAGAGAGGATGTGAAAGGAGGTAGAGAGCCTCACAGCCTTCCCACTAACCATAGGATTCCATGGCAGCTACCAGCCAAATCTATACCCATTCTGTCCTCTGCCATGCTGTTTGTACCCCTCTCCTCAACTGCCTTGGTCATTGACCCTAGTCACAACAACTAACTAACATCTAGAGAGGCAGTAACCAATGTCCAGTGGAGGCTAGCCACATGGCCCCTGACCATTCTCCCCTCTCCTAATGACCCTAAAAGGAATGGCTGATGTGGAAGAAGAATTGAAATCTCAACAGAAAATGGAAGGAAGAAGAAAGCATAACATTTGATGCTCCCATATACTACCATCCTTTCCCATGACTTGTGTGCTGGTGCTCAAATTTTGTCTCCTTTTCTCCAATCTCTCATGAAGTTCTGACGGGACAATACACACTCCTCCAGTACTGGGATCAGGCAGCTGGGTGGCGAAGTGGATAAGAGTACAAGGCCTGAAGTCAGGATGACTCATCTTCTTGAGTTCAAGTGTGGTCTTAGACATTTACTAGCTGTGTGACCCTGAGCAAGTCATTTAACCCTGTTTGCCTCAGTTTCCTCATCTGTAAAAAGAGCTGGAGAAGGAAATGACAAACCACTCCAGTATCTTTGCCAAGAAAACCCCAAAAGAGGTCACAAAGAGTCAGACATAACTGAAACAATTGAACAATAACAACTAGTCCCGGGAAGTAGAAAAAATGGAGATAATTGGAAAGCAGACTCCTAATGACAAGGGAGTCATCCCCATTCTCTTTAAATCATTACAATTTTCTTCTAGGGTCAAGGAAAAAAATAATAATAATTCAAATAGAAGGAAGGACAATAAATAGACCCCCAGTACAAGTTTGCTTTTATGATTCCATCAGAAAGATCTCTAACACTTAAGGAAGTTGCTCTCATAAAATTGTTAGACCAGTTTCTCCGCCTCCCATAGAAACAAGATGAAACTATTGGAGCTGGAAAGGATCAAGAGACCATCTAGTCCAGGGGTTCTAATCTGGAGTCTTTGAATGGGTTACAGATAGGTAGATAGATAGATATATACACATACATGCATTTATACATATAAACCTTATTTCAATATAATTGGTTTTCCTTATAATCTTGTTTTTTATTTTATCCATTTAAAAACATTATTCTGATGAGTCCATAGCCTTTACCAGACTGGCAAAGGGGTCCATGGCAATTTTTTTTAAAAAGGTCAAGAATTCCTTATCTAGTTTCCCCTCATGATTTTTCAGATGTGAATTTTATAGCACCAGGACTAGAGCCTTTGTGTTCTGACGTGAAGTCTCTCTAAGAGTAGTTTTGCTATCTCAACTCTCTATTAGTATTAGCAGTTATTTCTACCAGTCAGATCAGTGGCTCAGCCCTCATCCTTCTAAGTACTTTCCCTGTGCCTTCACCACTGTGTGCCCTTCAATATCAATAACAAAAAAAATACTTGTATGTACTAGGTTTTAATTCAAATAGTCAAATGCATCTGTAATCTCACTGATTTGGGAATTGTGACCCATTCATGACTACCCATCCTTTGCAACTTTTATTCATAGCCTCCTATAACTTCATTACAAGGGGTCCTGCCAATGTGCTGAAGTCCTTCCTCATTTTCTCCCAACATCACAAAAGAACCATTTGGGTATTCTGGCCATCCATCTATCATATCTTGTCCTCACCATTTAATCAGCCATTCTCACTGTCATACAAGTCTTTGGTGACATTCTTTACCTCTGTTTTTATTGAATTCCTCATTGATTTTACATATATACTCACAAATACTTTTATACACACACATATAGTTTGTGTGCCTGCAATAAAACAAAACAAGTTAACAGCAACACACCCATGATATACATTCCAAGCCTATGATTCTTTCCATTCCTTGCTCCCCTAAGTGATAGACAGAACCAAAGCCGAGAATGTCAGTTTCCTTCACTCACAGCTGGGAACATGAAGAACAATTATTTAGAGCTTTTTCACTATAATGGATCAACATCTGTTAATGTGATGAAGAAAGCTCTGTTGGTCTCTCCTGAAGATGCCAGGGCTCTGTAAGCAGGATAGATTAGGAATGGCTTTGCTTCCAGGAGACTACTATTCTATGCCCTGATACCTTTCTCTCTTGCTTCAGATACCTCTTGAATTTCTGTTCCCTTAATGCTAAGCAAGTCTGAGGAGGTCTTTCTGGACACAAACTGTAAGATTCCTGGCTATTACAGGCAAATGTAAATGGAAAGGAAAAAAAGTCACAAGTTGCCACTTCAATCTCTTTACCCACTTTTAAGCTCAATCCTTCAGCTCTCTCCAATACTCACAATGCAGGGATATTCCCTCTGCTCACCACCACACCCTATCTACTGTCCCCACACCTGCAGGAATGGGGGGGAGACAGACAGACAGACAGACAGACACACACACACACACACACACACACCTGTTCCACATTCCCTTATATGTCTTATCCTAAAAGTAAAGTTTCCAGGACCTACTCTAGTTCAGAGGACTCAAACTTGCATCCAGTCAGTGTGAAACTACCCAGCAAAGCCTGAACCAGATGAAAATGTAATTGGGAAATGTTTAACAAAATAAATCAAAATGCAATACATCATTATTAATGTTAATTTGTGTTTTTCTCCATTATCCCAGAGTTCGAGAGTTGAAAGGAACTTCAGTTCCCATCTGGACTACCAGATGTAAAGGAATCTCCACTATAACACCCTCAAGACATGGTGGTCCAGCCTCTGTTTAACACCTACAGGGAGGAACCTACCACCTCTCAAGGTAGCCCTTTTTACTTTTGGACCATTGCATCGTTAGGAAGTTTTTCCTGATATAACCCTAAATTTGTTTCTTTGCCATTTCTGTATGCTATACTTCGTTTTTCCCACTGGAGCCAAAAAGAACACATCTAATCTCACCTCCATAAGTCAGTACTTCAAAAGCTTGAAAACAGCCATTATTTCTCCCACCTCCCCAACCTTTTCCAGGCTATACATTCCCACTTCCTTGAGCCAATCTTTATATGTTAGATAGGTGAGGCAGTGGATAGACCAGACCCCCAGGCCTGGAGTCAGAAAGACTCCAGGGGTCTATGAATGGTTGCCTTGGGGTAAAAGCATGTCAGAAGTAAACATGACTACAGAGGCAGGTAGGTAGGTGGCCAATGGATAGAGCACGGGACACAAGTTGGGATGACCTGAGTTCAAATCTGGTTTCAGATGCTTACTAGCTATGTGACCCTGGGCAAGTCACTTAACCTCTGTTTGCCTTAGTCTCCTCATCTGTAAAATGGGGCTAACAATAGCACCTACCTTCTGGATCTGTTGTGAGGATAGAATGAGATAATAATTGTAAAGCAGTATAGGGCCTGGCACATACTAAATGTTATATTAATGTTAGCTTTTTAAAAATTATATAACATGAATTCAAGGCCACTCATCGAGTCACAGATTTTCTTAAACTAGGGCACACACAGCTGAACCCAGTACTCCAGATGAGGTCTGGCAAGAGCAGAGCACAGTAGAACAATTACCTCATTGTCCCTGGGTGGTTTGTCTCTTTTAAGGCAGCACCAAATCCAGCCAGCCTCTTTCGGCTGCCACATCACACTGTTGACTTATATTGAGCTTGCAGCCCACTAACACCCCCAGATCTTTTTCAAGACAACTGCTGTCAAGCCACTCCTCCCCTATCTTGTAAATGTGGAGTTTATGTTTTGTACATAAGACTTCACATTTATCCCTAGTGAGACAATCCTCTGTCACCCAGCTTGCTAACCCTCCTTCCTACATTTGTATTATCTGCAAATCTGAAGAGCATGGCATCTGTCCCTTTAGACATTGATAAAAATACTGAGCATCACAGGGCCACGTATATATCCCTGGAGAACTCCACTGGAGACTCTTACCATGTTGACATTGAACCACTAATAGCAACTCTGAGTCCCGCCATCCAGTCGGGTCTGACTCCCTCTGGTCGTGTTACTGTCTAATCCATCTGCGTCTATCATCTCCACAAGACGAGTATGAGATATTTTACCAAAAATCTTGCTGGAATCATCAACTAGTTTAGTAATCCTGTCAAAAAAGGAAGTGAGATTAGCTCTTGATGAAGCAATGCTGATTCTATAGTCACTGTTTTCCTTTCCATTTATTTGCTAACCATCTCTTTAAGGGGTGGGGAACCTGCTGTATTGAGGTCACATGTGTTCTTCTAGGTCCTTGGGTGCAGCCTTTTTAACTGAGTCCAAGTTTTACAGAACGAAGTCTTTTATTAAGGAGATTTGTTCTGTGAAGCTTCGTTTCAGTCAAAGGGCTGCACTTGAGGACCTAGAAGGTCACATGTGGCCTTGAGATCACAGGTTCCCCACCCCTGTCTTTAATGATTGGTTCTAGAATTTTCCCAGTAATCAAAGACAGGATCACTAGGCTGTAGTTTGCAAATTGTGTTTTTCCTTTAAAAAATAAACAGAACATTTTCAGTTTTCTCATCTTTTGGTACCTCAACCCTACCACACATCTGTCAGCAGTACTGAGTACATTAGTAACTTAGTATATTGCACATGGTTTGATTGGAAGAATCAGAGGACCTGACTTTGAAACTAACTCCACCATTTACTGATTGTGTGACTTAACCTATTTAGCTCTCAGTACTGTCCCACTGATATCTTGGGCATTGAGATTTCATTCAAGACCTTGAAAGGAACAGAATATGTAATGAGGAAAGGAGACATTGGTCAAGGAATAGTCAAGAAAATCTTCTAAATGAGAAATAGCAAGGGGGTGGGGGCGAGCAACACACTGTTTCCAAATTAAAATGCCATTGTCTTAACCCTCAACAATTCACAGCTTTGGCAAGAAAGCTATAAGTCCTTTGGAGCCAGGACCTGACTTACTATATTAATGATCATTTTCCAGTAGATTGGGGAAAACTTCCTCTGCCAGCAGGAATAACATTAAAAATTCTTCAGCAGTGAAAAGAGTACTCCAGGACTTTTCAGAGAATGGGAAAAACAATCCAACAAGTAAAACTTGGACAGGAAAAACGGAAACAATTTCTCTTTGGGCTGGTCCTCCACCTCAAAGGGATGGATTCATGTAATTTTTTTTTATCCTGCCTCTTATTTGACCATTTATCCCTTAAAAAAAATCTGACTGCATGTATTTAAGGGAAAAGAATATTCCAATACCATGTATGACTTCTCTCTTTTCCTTTCTAACTACTTTATAGGATCATTGATTTAGACTTGGAAGGGATCTTCAAGAGTATCAAGTCCAACCCCTTCATTTTATAGTTAAGGAAACTGAGGCTGATAGAGGTTAAATGACTTGATCATGGTCACATAGCTCATCAGTATCTAAGGCAAAATTTGAACTCAGCTCTTCCTGGCTCCAAGACTAAAATTACATCTATTGTGCCATCTAAGCTGCCATTCTTAGTCCTGCTTGATCAACTCTACCCATTTTCCTCTCCTCTACAGTATTTCCTTCTATTACCTGTATTTTGAGGTCAATAACTATGACAATATATAAATAGATAATGAATAGAATGTAACAAAAGTGCTACTATCTTATAATGCGTTTTTATAAAATTAAACCCTCATTTGAAACCTCTTCTGTAGTTTTATCTGTCCATGAAACAGCAGCACAAAAGGGAAAACAACGCATTTTAATGTTGACTTGAAATGAACTAGACCCCAATTACCCAATCCAATACAACAAACATTCATTTAGTGTCTAGAATATTCAAGGTACAGTATGAGACCTTGATGACATACAGGTGAAAACAAAACAATTTAAGAGCATATGTTCTGTTTTTGTTGTTGAGTTGTTTCAGTCATATCCACCTTTTCATAACCCCATTTGAGGTTTTCTTGGAAAAATATTGGAGTGGTTTACCATTTTCTTCTCCAGATCATTTGACATGTGAGGAAATAAGGCAAACAGGGTTAAGTGACTTGCCAGGGTCATGCAGCTAGTAGGTGTCTGAGGTCAGATTTGAACTCAGAAAAGTGAATCTTTCTGACTCCTGACCTGGCTCTCTCTGCTCTACGGCACCACCTAGTTGCCTTCTACTAGAGGAACAAACCTCCAACACAGATCAAACAACAGGTATTTTGAGGAAGGAGAGAATACTAACTGTAAGATGTAGCAAAGGCGTAATAAGTTGTGTGTTGAGCCACGATGCCTTGAAGAAAATGATGTATTTTAAGAGGCAGAAGTAAGGAGGCAAAACTACTTTTGAGGTTAACAAGGTTTCTGAATGAAGGAAATGAAGATAACAAATACTATCCTGGGCTGGCAGGTGGTGTAGCAGAATCCATCAGCTCTCTGCCCTCCTTTGCTGCCCAGCACCTTCTAGATAACTATATACAATATAGATCACTGTATTTGGATCCCCATCATTTAACACAGTGCTTGGTATACATGTTTAATAAATGCTTGTTTGTTCATTCATGAATTTCTTTATCAGACCACATCTTGACCATCAAAGTATTGAATGGTGCATTAAGTATCAGATTCCACAGTTTTTAATTGATTCCAAGAAGCATTTGACTCAATGGAAGTAAATACAGTTTTACAGGCTCTTTACCAACAAAGTGTCTTCAATGATGCGCGCTCCATGATATATGCAACCACAGAGTCAACCTTATTCAATGATCCTCTGATAATCAATATCCAAATAGGGGAATAAATGCTTACTGAAGGTATTCACCAATATTAGAACATTTTCCACTAAGCTGAGATGGAAGAAGAATTCCCTATTGATATTGAAGTTCTTTAAATGCTCCTGATATAGTGCTTCTTACACTGATGCCTAGAATACTACTAGAGCTCTTTAATGAGACCCTCAGTTGCTCAAAAGAGAACCATTTACTAATCCACACAGGGAAAACAAAATGATTGTACAGCACTGTTGCATTGATTATAACTTGAAGTATGATAGGCAGACCCATCAACACATAAATATGTTGGCTGTGATAAACAGTCGGATATAGCTGGATATGCACTGAAAATGAGCAATAAGCTATATCTACAGTTGAACAGGAGAAAGAAATCTGTTTGACTTACATTTGGGAAATTATTAAAAGTTTTCAATGACCCCAGTCTATAACCTGTCTCAAAAACCAAATTTTTTTGCTTTTTTTTTTTTTTGTAGGGCAATTGGGGTTAAGTGACTTGCCCAAAGTCACACGGCTAGTAAGTGTGTCAAGTGTCTGAGACCGGATTTGAATTCAGGTCCTCCTGACTCCAGGGCCGGTCCTTCATTCACTGCACCACCTAGCCACCCACAAAAGCCAATTTTTAAAAACAACAATATTCACCTAGCAATATTATGTTGTTGCAAAACATGGAACACCAAAGTCTTTGATGAACCAAATTTGAAGGTGATCCACTGGACAATAAAAATACAAATAGTATAATTAGGCCACAGGATATTACCAATGACACATTGAATGCAAGAAGTAGAGTGAGAAATATAATCCAGGAACTGTATTATAAGAAATGGAGGTTACACAGCAAAAATGAGGAAGAATATGTAGACAAACATGAGTGCTATACTTATGTCACTAAAATGTTAAAGCCCTAGTAGAAGGTCTCCAATGTGCTGGGTAGAACCCTCATATAAGATTCATGAAAAGACATCTATAAGAATTACACAGATGAGAAGGTAGGACTTCTCTCAATATGAACAGGTAGAGGATATATAGAATCATAGTTTTATTGAAGTATATAAATTTCTGAAAAAAATAAGCTTTTATTAACTGAGTTGTTCTTGAACATGAATTGCATTTTTTTAAAAGTCATTTCAGATTTTCTTTGGATTGAGATTAGTTGGTCCATTAATAAATGAGCTTGTTTCTATATGTGGACCATAATATATAATCTTTTTTACTCAGGTTACCTAACTAGGAATTTCAAAATGTACCTAATGTTACCTAAGTAGTTTTTTGATTGCTGGCTGGGTGAAGCTGTGGGTAAAACTCACAAAAGAGATAAAATAGTCCTGAGGTTGTAGGCCAGTTACACATTAAAAACTGTGACTGCTGTCCTGATTCATACCAGCTGTAGTTTGGCAGAGAACCAGCAAGTAGAAACAGCTCATCAAGAGACCAGGAAATGGCATCACAAAGGATAAAAGAGTTAAGTAGATGAGGTCAGATGCTTTAAGATCTAGAAAAGGAAACAGCCCAGATGCAGATATCTACAATCTGGTAGATAACAGCAGCAGTTCTATCCAGAAAGTAGCTTTTGTAGGGATGAAAAGGGGGGAGGGTTGTCCCAAATGGGATACAACCCTAAGACAATGAGTTACTCTCATTCTATATATTCTGCCTATATGTTCCCTCATTCATTGATGGTGTAGGAATATATGGAAGAATATGTCCCTTTTTTATATAAAGGGATTTTCCTTGTTATCAATTTGCTATTTTTAAAAATTGATTGATATTTGCTTTTAATTAATGTGTCCTCTTGTTTAGTCTGGTAAAAGAGAAACATCATTGTGGGGTGAAAAGTTTGTTTGTTTTTTTAATAGACTTTGAATAGACTCTCACCTAGGATGCTTTGACCATGGTATAGCCACTGTAGGGATTCATATTTGAGAACTATAGTAATAAGAACTCATGTTTACATTGCACTTAGAGGTTTATAAAGCACTTTCCTTATATCAGCTTTGTAAGGTAGTGTTTCTATACTCTACAGATGAAGAATCTAGGACTTCTAAAGATTAAGTGACTAAGCTATGATCACATAATAATAAGTGTGAAAGCTGAGATTCAAACCCAGGCCTCCAGTCTTGATTAAATCGTGGGATTGCCAAATTTCTTATGAACTCTCTTACATACTTCTGGGGAATGGGGCAAGAGTTACCATTTGAAGATAAAGGATGACCTTCTGTAGCCCTTGCTTCCTGTAGACCCAGCACAATTAGTCAGCAAAATCTTATTGCTATAATGCTCTCCCTTAAAACTAAGAAGCTAAAGGACTGACCCAGACATTGTCCCAAAGTTAGTTCCTTTCTTTTGCTAAATTGAGCTTTTATGCAAACCAAACCCTGGAATGAATTCATGCAAACTCAAAACATATGCAGACAATAGACTGGTTTGGAAGAATTTCTTGATAGTTGAAATCTTGGAAGGAGCCCCATCTGTGGTAGTTTCCCTTTATTTCATCATACCAAGGAAGCCTGTATATAATAGATAATTTTATTCAGTTTGGGTCATTGTTAGAAATATAAACTGATGACATTCTTCAAAAACTGAAATGGAAGCCATCCTAGGAATCAACACTTAAGTTTTTTAGACATTTAAAAAAGATTATAATCAATCCAAAGTATAAGACTATTGAAATGAAGATAATGTAGAGTAATGTCCTTTGAAACTATTTGTCTCAATTGAATGCAGATAATAAGGGGAGAAAGGGAAGTTTTAAAGAAAAAAAAATCAAAACCAATTGGCAGAAAGCATTTCTCCATACAACAAATTATGTATGACCTTGCTCCCAAGGCCAAAAAATGTGGAAGCTATTGAAGTATTCTAAGCAGATGAAAGCAGAAAAAGGCAGATCCCCTTCCTGTGATAAATGAGCCCTATGCCACCATCCTAAAGTCTTCCTACTCTCCTACCCTGCCTCAGTCCACATCACCAGTCTGAGTAGCATTGTGCTATGTTATGTGTCATCCCCTGCCAGCAAGAGATTTAATTAGTTAGGGTTTAGAAAGCCATCTTACTCAATAGGGAGATAGAAAGGGAAGGGGGTAGGAAGTATGAGGGGGAGATGATAAGGAGGAGGGCAGATTGTGGGAGGCAGTAGTCAGAAGCAAGACAGATTTTTGAGGGGAGAGAGAGGGAGAGAGAGAGAGAGAGAGAGAGAGAGAGAGAGAGAGAGAGGAAAATGGAATGAAGGGAAATGTAGTTAGTGAGCATAATTGTGGATATGAATGGAATGAGCTAACCCATAGAATGGAAGTGGATAGTAGAATGGATTGGAAACCAGAATCTAATAACACATTGTGTTCAGGAGACACATTTGGGATTAGAAGACATACACAGAGGGGCGGCCAGGTAGCACAGCGAGTAAGAGCACCGGCTCCAGTGTCGGGATGACCTGGGGATTGAATCTCGGGCTCAGACACTTAGCACCCACCCAGAAATAACTGGCCGTGTAACCTTGAGAAAGTTACTTAACCCCGATTGCTTAAAAAAAAAAAAGACATACACAGAGTTGAAATGAAGGACTGGAGCAGAGTCTTATTATACTTCAGTTGAAGTGAAGATGGCAGAGGTAGCAATCACAATCTCAGACAAAGCAAAAGCAAAAATAGCCCTAATTGAAAGAAGTAATCAGGGAAACTATATTTTTCCAAAAAGTACCATAGACATTGAAGTGATATAAAAAAAATTTACAGCAAGTTTCTCTGATAAAGGCCTCATTTCTCAAATATATATATATATGGGACTGAGTCAAATTTATAAAAATAAAAGCCATTTCCCAATTATAAATGGTCAAAGGATGTGAACAGGCAGTTTTCAGAAGAAGAAATCAAAGTTATCTCTATCTATTTATCTAAATCACTATTGATTAGAAAAAGACAAATTAAAACAATTCTGAGGTGCCACCTTATACCTATCAAAAATGATAAATACTGGAAGGGAATGAGGGAAAATAGGTATAATAATGAATTGTTGGTGGAGTAGGGAATTGGTCCAACCATTCTGGATCTGAAACTATGCCCAAAGAGCTATAAAACTGTACATACCCTTTGATCCAGCAATGCTACTACTAGATCTGTACTCCAAAGAAATCAAAGGGAAAATTTGTATAGAAAATATTTATAGCAGCTCTTTTTGTGGTAGCAAAGAATTGGAACTTGAAGGGAGGCTTATCAATTGGGAAATGACTGTATAGGTTGTACATATGATTGTGATGAAATACTATTATTCTATAAGAAATGATGAAGGGAAGGGTGTTTCAGAAAAAAAATGTGACAAGACCTATGGGAACTGATGCAAAATAAAGGGAGAAGAACTGAGAGATCATTGCACATAGTGTGCAGTGTTGTAGTGGAGATCAATTGAGAAAGACTTGGCTACTCTGATCAATACACTGATCCAAGACAATGACAAAGGACTCATGATGAAAAAAATGTTATACACCTCCAGAGAGAGAATTGATAAACTCTGAGTACAAACTGAAGTATAATTTTATTGGATCCTTTGTTTTTGTCTTTTGCTTTTTTGGCAATATAACTCATATGAAAATATATTTTGCATGATTTCACATGTATAATTGGTATATTGTTTGCCTTCTTGGTAGGTAGGGTAGGATTAAGAGAGAGGGAGAAAATCTAGAACTCAAAATTTAAAAAAGAAAAGAATGTCAAAAATAAACAAATAATAAATATTATAATAAAAATAATTTAGCAAAGTTAAAAAAAAAGACATTAGGGCAAGTCTGTATACCATGAAGTGAATATTACATACTGATCTTATTACTGATTTAGACTTTGAAACATGGGCAGCACAAATGTCAAGCGTACAACTGCCTAAATTGCCTTTGAACTTGTGAATCCTTTTGGAAATTGGAAGATTTTTGTCATGAAAACTGGTAAACAGGGCAGCAAAATACAGCGAAAGACACTCACTCTGCCTGTTTATTTTAGAAGAAGTTTCCTAAGGCAAGGAATGGGCATTTTTCCATTTGCTAAATTCAGTCTAGCCTGGGAAATCAATTGCACATAGAAAAGCATTATCATTGTGTACTCTATGGGCCTTCCATTGCAAAAGTCAGTCATTTTCCATGACGTTGTCATCAGCATTTCATGTGACTTCCTCTTCTCCCTAGAATGCACAGATAATGCACAATCCCCTGTCTAACCTGTCCTGGTTTGTAGATGAATTAACAGACCTTTTTATGTTGGAAATGTCTTCTGATCTTTTGTGTTTCTTGGCTGGTATTCTTTGCCCTCTAAGGCAAAAGCAGACCACACACTTCAATGGGAAATCTGAAGAAAGGCTCCTAGAATTTCATTAATAAGAAAGCTAAACCTGAATGGATAATTATAATAGATACCTGCATGTGAGGGTTTAATATTGGACAAACAGAGGGTGGCTAGGTGGTGCAATGAGTAAAGCGCCGGCTCCGTAGTCAGGAGGACCCGAGATCGGTTCTGGCCTCAGATACTTAACACCCACACAAAAAAACTAGCCGTGTAACCTTGGGCAAGTTACTTAACCCCAATTGCCCTCCAAAAAGAAAAAAAAATACTGGACAAACAAGACAATGAGAAACAAAAATACATTTAACATCATTAGATTTTAATTGTGTATCTTAACGGTCAACTTAGATCATCTTTGTTGTTGTTCAGTCATGTCCTACTCTTCACAACCCCATTTGGGGTTTTCTTGGCAAAGATACTGGCATGGTTTGTCATTTCCTTCTCCAGCTCATTTTACAGATGAAGAAATGAGGCAAATAGAGTTAAGTGACTCACTCAGGGTGATGCAGCTAGTGTCTGAGGTCAGATTTCAACTCAAGAAGATGAGTCCTCCTGACTCCAGGCCTGGCACTCTATTCAATAATCTAGCTGCCCTTAGTCTATCTTTAACCAAGTAGTTATGTTTTATTTGCTCTGGTAAAGAAAAGCTTTATTTGATGATTGTTTTAGATCTATGATCTTGCCAGTATCAGAAATTTCTGGTGTGGAAACTTCTTCCACCAATATACATCAGCAAATCATCTGCAGCTTATGGCCTTAGGGAGGTGCCTGGGGACACCTATAGGAAATTTTTTTTATGTTTATGTTTGTATCCAAGGCTTTGCTAAGGAACTATGGCTTCGCTTTGCTTCAGTAGAAATAATATTAAAGATTTGTCTTAATAGAATAATATTGAGAATGTTTTTCTTGAACCCAAATAATACTGGGAATGATTTGCCTTAATAAGAATAATACTGGAAATGTTTTGCTAAAGACATTGTACCCCTTAGAAACATATTCTGTTGCCAGTAATCACATTGTCTATAAAATTATGTCTAACAGAAAGCTCAATGCAGTCTGGTTAATAAACACTCCTATCAAATTATAATTGGCCTAGCTGTCCTGTTTGATCTCGGTGTCCATTACATTATTATTTGGGACTCAGGGCCATTGCTCCTGCAAATTTTGGTTAACTCAAAGCCTGTCTTAATACCAACCTTACCTGACCAAAACCTGTCCCACAAGATGTGAAAAATCTTTTTTTTTCTTTTTTTGGGGGGAAGGTAGGGCAATTGGGGTTAAGAGACTTGCCCAAGGTCACACGGCTAGTTTTTTTGTGTTAAGTGTCTGAGGCCAGATTTGAACTCAGGTCCTCTTGACTCCAGGGCCAGTGCTTTATTCACACCAACACCTAACCACCCCATGATATGAAAATTTACTTAGAGACTTAAACATTCCTTAGCTAAGAGTCCAGAGGAAGAATCCCAACTGTTCCTGACAGTAACATGTAAATCTTCCTCCTCAATCTGTCTATTTATAGATCCTCTAAATGTAGTTTAATTTGTAACCAGACTTAGTTTACCCATAGAATTTATTTGATGAGATTTGTTTCCTTAGGGAATTATGAGATTATGATTCTGTTTAAATTTGTTCAACTTTTGTAATGTTGAAAGAAATATGGGATGTGTCTATCTTCTCTTTAATTTTTATGACCTAAAGAGAACGTACAAGATTGCAATATAAAAGAATTCTTTCTCTGTCCCTCTGATGCAATTTTGCCTATTTTCAACTCCTCATGGTCATTGAGGTTTTCTCTGCATCATGACCTTTGCTTGAGCATAATAATAAAACCTAGATTTTTTTTACCTCTTTAATTTCTTTGTTGTGGTAAATATCTGTTTGGTAGCAGTTACCTACCACATGGACTCAGAGAGGAGATATTTCTCTTATAACATTACCAGTGGGGAAACTCATGAAGAAAAGTTGTGACTTGCCCAAGGTTGTCATGCTACCTACCAGTAAGCAGAGTACC
>NW_027185903.1:39072355-39163755 GCF_028583685.1 Petaurus breviceps papuanus
TTTGAAGATGAGGAAACCGAAGCAAATAGGGTTAAGTGACTTGCCCAGGGTCACACAGCTAGTAAGTGTCTAAGGCCAGATTCAAACTCAGAAAGATAAGTCTTTCTCTGAGACCCAGCACTCTATCTACTGTGCCACCCAGCTGCCCCTACTACAAAGTAGGTACTCTAGACATTGTGATACCCATTTTATAACTAAGGAAATTAGATTCCTAGAGAGTTTATGTGGATTGTTTTAGGTTATATAGATAATAAGTTGAAAAGCTGGTATTTAAACTCAGGTCTTCCGACTTCCCACATACAGCAATCTTTCAATTATACTATAGTCTCCTCTTATAAGAAGTATTGTTACTTAGATTACTTCCACCTTCCTCAAAGCACCAAGTTCAATCTGGAGTACTTAGAATAGCCCTAAATGCCTTGGTTAGCAAATTAAAGAGTGAATATTGGATAGAGAACAGAATAGATACTAAGCAAAGGAGAAGCTGCCCTCATAGAGATGTTATTATTGTTTTGTTCAATCATTTTCAGTCATTTCTAACTTTGTGATCCCATTTGGAGTTTTCTTGGCCAAGACACAAGAGTAGTTTGACATTTTCTTCTCCAATTCATTTTATAGATGAGGAAACTGAGGCAAACAGGGTTAAGTGACTTGCCCAGGATCATACAGCTAGTAAATATCTAAGGTCAGATTTGAATTCAAGAAAATGAATCTTCCTGACTCCAAAGCCCAGCACTCTATCCACTGGGCCAACTGGCTACCTGGGTAATATAAGTAGGTAAATTCTCTATAACATACATAGAGACTTTGTGGGATGGGACTCATGACAGGAATATAACTACCCAAGGGTATACATTATTAAAAAGAAACAAATTCAACAAAAGAGATGTTAGAGTAATACTGTACATTGAGAAGATAAATTCATATGAGGAAATCCATGAACCTGAGAGAAGTAAGGTAAAAGGTAAAAGGATGAGGAGTAGAGAGACAAACAGGGCTGATACTGTGGTAGGAGTATAATACAGACCACCCAGTCAAAAGGAGGTAATGCATTAAGGAAACAGATCCCAAAACTGCCACAGAAGCATGATGTGATTCCTGACATCTGAAGAAGCAAGCTCTGCTAAAATCGCAGTGGCAATTTTCTAGATTTAACTTAATGATAATTTCATTCTTCAAAAGGCAGAGGAAGCTATGAATAGAAGCACTATTTTGTACCTAATTCTGGTAAAGGAGAAGGAACTGGCTGCTAAGGTGGAAATGATGGGAAACCTTGAGAGGAAGTGAGCAGGTCACTGCCGTCTTAGAAGCTGACTTAGATAAGGAAGGGAAAGTCAGGCAGAGCCTGACAGATCTCAGATTTCGAGAGGACAGAGTTCATTGAATTCAGAGAAAGGGGAGGTAGTACCTCCTGGCCTAATAATTTATAAGGAAGTAAGACAGAGAAGGATGGTGTACTCAAGAGCAAATTCTGACACCACAAATGTAAAGGATAAAGGAAAAGGTGAAGGGTCTTGCTGTTATTGTTGTTGCTCACCAGTGATATCAGGAGGCTGATGTCTGACTTGCAGGTGAATTGGATTTAAGGGAGGCAGGGCTGTGTAAAGCCATCAGCCTCAACCCCTCTTCCAGAGTCATCAGAGTGTAGTGGTAAGATACAGTTTAGGATGACTGGTGATGGCTCCAGATGCAGTGGGAGACCTTGGCCTTTTTAAGCTAAGATCTTTCCAGGGTCTCAGTTTGTCTGAGGCAATATTCAGTGATCTTACCTAGCCTTTAAAGGATCTAAAGGAACCAACGTACAGGAAACTCACTGAGCAACTTGGGTTTTAAAAGACATGTATAGAAGATGGAAGAAAGGGGAAAAGACTGAAAATGAATCCAAGAGTGGTATTGTCCTGTAAGAATAGTGGCAAAGAGGGGTGGCTAGGTGGTGCAGTGAATAGGGCACCAACCCTGAAGTCAGGAGGACCTGAGTTCAAATGTGGCCTCAGACACTTAATACACTTATTAGCTGTGTGACTTTGGACAAGTAATTTAACCCCAATTGCCCTCCAAGTAGCAAAAAAAAAAAAAGAATAGTGACAAGGACTCTAATGCTCAGAATGAACTTGGGCGCTGTCACACATGAAAAACCACTTAAAGGTCTCACTAAGCCACCAGTACTTGTTTTAAGGCATAATGGATATGCAAAGAAAAGGAAAAGGGGATAAGATCATGGTTTGGGGTGTTGGCATGATAAAAGTAGATAATGAATAGGATGCAAAATTACCCAAATTGTCTTATTTTTTTGTTTTCTCCATCAAGGAAATATTTTTTTCTTTGTTCTTCTTATTGAGAGGAAGAATTTGGCTCAATGAAATGAAAAATTCTACCAATGAATTTTCCCTGAGTGGAAAGGACTGCCTCAGAAGGCAATGGGTTTCCCATCACTGAAGGTCTTCTAAGAGGACTATTTGATAAATAAGTGCTCAGGGTGCTATAGATGGGATCCCTACCCTTACAGGAGATAAATTCTGAGGATCTTTATACTCCTGAGATACTCTGGTCACTATGTATACACATGGTTTTGTACTCATGTATAATGACCAGAGAAGAACTCAGATCCTTTTGCAACAGATATTCTTTTGTGGTCAAGGTTGCAGGTATGGGATTAGAATTATGATCAAAGTTATTTATAATTCTTTTTTTTTTAAGCAATTGGGGTTAAGTAACTTGCTCAAGGTTACATGGCCAGGTGTTTCTGGGTGTGGTGCTAAGTATCTGAGCCCAGATTTGATCCCTAGGTCATCCCCACACTGGAGCCGGTGCTCTTACTCGCTGAGCTACCTGGCCGCCCCTAAGCAACTGGGGTTAAGTAACTTGCTCAAGGTTACACAGCCAGGTGTTTCTGGGTGGGTACTAAGTGTCTGAGCCCGGGATTCGATCTCCAGGTCATCCCGACACTGGAGCCGGTGCTCTTACTCGCTGTGCTACCTGGCCACCCCTATAATTCATTTTTACTATATTTACTCAGTTAATTTGTATTCAATTGTAAATTCTTTCTCAGAAGCTAAAAGTTAATTCTTTTACAACATAGGATGACTTGACTATGTCTACATGATAAAAAACATTTTCCATGTATGGTTTCAAAGAGTTCTCTTTACACTATTTCCCAGTTTAATTCTCACAACCATCCCTCTGAAGTAGTTAATGCAAGGATGTTATCCCTATTTGATAGCTCAGGAAATCAAGCCTCATATTACCCAAGTGACCCAGTGAATAACTGGTGGAGCTGAGATATAAGTCTAAGCCTTTGGCCAAAGCGTCTTATGTTTATTTTACACTGATGCAATGAGAACTAATGGTTCCAAAATAAGCCAGTAAATTTCTCAATCTGAAAGCGATTGTTTTGCACTCATTAGAATTTAGGAGGCTACAGGGGAAATAACATGTCTCTGGAGTCAGAGGAGCTGAATTCAAATCCCATTTCTGATGCTCACTCATTACCTGGGTGACTTTCAGAAAGTCACTTAATTTTCTTGCACTTCCATTTTTTCTTTTTCCTTTCTTTTTTTTTTTTTTTTTTGATTATTCTTATACCACCCCCCCCCCTTTTTTTTTTTTTTTTTTACCATTTTTCAAATGCTTTATTAACTTTTGATTTACATCATTCATTTCCACCAGATTTTGAGCTACAAATTTTCTCCCTGTTTCCCCCCTCCCCACCACCTCAAAATAGCAGTCCCACAGGATATCCCCTCCTCCAATCTGCTCTCTCCCATATTTTCTCCCATACCCCTTTCGACTTTTCTAGGAGGGCATGGTGGATCTCTATGCCCCAGTGCTTGTATATCTTATTTCCGAATTACATGTAAAATAGTATTAATAATAGTATATATATATATATATATATTTAAATATTTGATTTTAAAACTTTGAATTCCAGATTCATTCCCTTCCTCCCTTGTCACCCACCCTTACTGGGAATATAAGCAGTTCAGTATAGGTTGTACATGTATAGCTAATGCAAAACAATAACATAGTAGATATATTGTAAAAGAATGACTATATTTCCCTCCCTCCTATCCCACCTCCCACTTGTTCTATTCTCTACTTTGATCCCATCCCTTTTCAAAAGTGGGTGCTTCCAACTTCCCTCCCCCCCAGACTACCCTCCCTTCCATCATCACCCATCTCATCCCCTTCCCCCCTACTCTCCTGGAGGGTGAGATACCCTATTTAGTGTGTATTTCATTCCCTCCCCAAGCCAAATTCAATGAGAATGAGGTTGACCCATTCCCTTTTGCCTTCCTATTCTTCCCCTCCATTGTAGCCATTATCCTTTGCTTCTTCTATATGAGATAGTTTACCCCATTCTCTCTCTCCCCATCTCCTCTCATTATATGCCTCTCTCAACTCTTATTTTCACCTTTTAAATATCATCCCTTCCTATTAAATTGGTCCTGTGCCCTCTATGTATACCTATAAACATATATACACACATTCACAAATGTATTCATATGCCTATATACTCTCATATATAGACATATATATTTCTATTCCATTCAACTACTTTCATACTGAGAAAAGTTTCATCAGTTACAATTACTGTTTTTCCATGTAGGAATGTTAATAGTTCAACTTTGATAAGTTCCTTATGATTTCTTTTCCCTGTTTACCTTCTCATGCTTCTCTTGCTTCTTGTATCTGAATGTCAAATTTTCTATTCAACTCTGGTTTTTCAGCAAGAATGCTTGAAAGTCCTCTATTCCACTGAATAACCATATTTTTTGCTGGGTAGGTGACTCTTGGTTTTAATCCCAGCTCCTTTGCTTTCAGGAATATCATATTCCAGGACCTTTGATCCCTCAGTGTAGAAGCTGCCAGATCCTGGGTTATCTGATTGTGTTTCCACAATATTCAAATTGTTTCTTCCTGCCTGATTGTAATATTCTTTCCTTAATCTGGGAATTCCGGAACCTGGATGTAATATTCCTAGGAGTTTTCTTTTTGGGTCTTTTTCAGGAGGTGATTGGTAGATTCTTTCAACCTCTATTTTGACCTCTGGTTCTTAGAGCATCAGGGCAGTTTTCTTCGAGAACTTCCTGGAGGATGATTTCTAGGTTCTTACTTTGATCATGGCTTTCAGGTAGTCCAATAATTTTTAAATTATCTCTCCTGGATCTATTTTCCAGTGGTTTTTCCCATGAGATATTTCACATTGCCTTCTATTCTTTCATTTGTTTGGATCTGTTTAATAGTATCTTGATTTCTCATAAAGTCATTAGCTTCCATTTGCTCCAATCTAATTCTTAAGGAATGATTCTCCTCAGTGAGCTTTTGAGATTCTTTTTCCATCTAGAAAATTCGGCTTTTTAAGGCATTCTTCTCCTCATTGCCTTTTTGAGCCTCTTTTGCCATTTGAGTCAGTCTGTTTTTTAAGGTGTTATTTTCCTCAGTCAGGCTGTTGACTCTCATTTCATAATTTTCTTGCATTGTTCTCATTTCTCTTCCCAATTTTTCCTCCACTTCTCTTATCTGCTTCTTAAGGTCCTCTATGGCCTGTAACCAGCTCGTATTTTCCTAATATATTCCTGCTTTTGGTGCAGGAGTTCTGACTTCCCTGTCTTCCTCCTGTTCCATGCTTTGCTCCTTTTTGTCCCCAAAATAGTAGTCTAATGTTGGAATCTTCTGTCTGCTTTGTTTACTTTGCCTGGTCATGTTGCCATTCAGTCACTTGACCCCTGGGCTTTTTGCTACAGTAGGACTCTGTCACCAGACAGGGGAGCTTTTGTCCCAAATGCTGGGGTTTTCTCAGCTGCCAGAGGTATTAGATGGGTGCCCTCTCTGAGGCCCCCACACACTCTGGCAAGCTGTACACACACCCCAGGACCTCCATCCTAGACTGCAATCCAGATCCAAGCAGGTTAAAGCAAGAGCAATTACCCTGCAGACTGGTTGCTTGATCCCCCTACACTCTGCAGGAGCTGAAGCTGCCATGTGGTACTGACTGGCTGTGCCAAGCATCTCAGCCGCTTCTCGTCCCAGGGGCAAAAGCCAAAACTCTCCCACTTACTGGGTCCCAAAGTCCAGACTGCACTGACCTCTCACTTTGTCCTTCGCATCTATGTTTTGATAATTCTGGAAACAGCCACAGCTGCTGCTGATCTGGAGTCCCTCCTGGGGCTAAAACTGCAGAGCGCTGCGCTGGCCTATTCCTGCCGGCCTGCCGAGCTGTCCTCAGAGGGAGGCTGGCTTCTCTATGTCATTTTGTGGGTTCTGCAGCTCCAAAGTTTGTTCAGAGTCCCCTTTTTACATTGATTGGGGAAGGTGGAAGCCGGAGCCACTGGGAGGTCCTGCTTCTACTCTGCCATATTGACTCTGCCCCCCGACTTCCACTTTTTCAACTGTAAAATGAGGGTGTTGGACTAGATGGCCTCTGAGGTCCCTTCCAGTTTATAATGTTAGGAACAGAACAAATGGAGACCTGTAGGATCAGTTTGGGCTGTTACTCCTAGCACAGTGAAAGTTCTGATTTCCAAGGAAATCAGGATCAAGAAGAAGGAGATGAATAAAAGCTGGACTAATTCGATCTCTCCCTTACATCCACAACTACAAGAAGAGCAGATATGGGTCAATAGTCTATTTGAAGCTTTTAGAGTAGTGTTGTATTATATTTCTGAGGTGATTGGAAAAACTTCCATTATATGTAAATTCTTTTTATCCTTTGACCTCACTTTGAGCAGAAGGAAAAGAGATTGTAGGTATCAGGTCAGGAAGTGGGTATCCAACCAAATAAATGCCCCTGCCACCTCCTAGCAATCAGAAAACTTCTAGATTTAGAGTCAGAAAGAACTCTTGAAACTGTAGAATTCAACCCCCTCACTTTATAGATGAAGAAATTGAGTCAGAGAGGCAACTAGTTAGTGTCTAATTAGTGAGATCTGAGTTCAGGTTTTCCTAACTCCAAGTACAGTGCCCTATAGAGAGCCTGGGATTGTCCAATGAGCCAATGAGCTTGGGCCAGTAAATGGGCATTGCTGGGTCAATCTCAAATTGCCAGGGGGATATTTTGGAGAGAAAAATCCCCATTCCCTTGTGGAGGTCATAAGGTACTCTAAGCTTGGAGAATATCTCAAACCAAGGTATAGTTAACTCAAATTAACTTAAAAACTAGTTGCCATTCAGCTTGAGACTATGCAACTTTCTTTCCTGTACATTTCCAAGTGAATTACCTTGGCAGATTATTTCAGAATGTATATACTCTTTTCTCTCGTGAATAAATGTTTCAAAATACATTCTTGTGCCCAGAACGTCTGGTAACAAGCAAAACAGGAAGAAGGGAACCATGTTTGGCAGCAGCCGAAGAAGGGGAGAAGGTAATTAAGGATTTAGGGGTACTGACCAGGAAGCCAAGTATGTTTTGGTACTAAGGTTAGAAGGCAAGAAGCCTCAAATAAGACTTTAGAAGTCTGTGAATTTCAGAAAGTAGGGAAAGAGAAAGCCTTAGGACCAAAGGCAGAGTCCTGCAGACATCTTCCTGGAATCTCTCGAGTTAAGAGATAAGCAGGACCTAAGACCCATGGCCACATTCTCCCCATGTTTAGGTAAGGCTTGTATTTGTTTGGCCAAACTCTTCCTTCTTTTCTATTCTTCAACCATCGCCATGTGGGGCAAAGAATTGTGTATAGAGCTGAAGTCCCCAAGGCACCCTCAGGTCTGGCCTGCCGTAAGCCAACCTCACAGTGCAGCAGAGAAGATCTTGTTTGGTAATAGTAATCAATTGTCTATCTCAGATCTCAGGATCACAGGTTTAGAGCTAGAAGGGATCCTGGATGCCTCCAAAGTTTCATTAAACAGATGATTGTTGTTTGTTGTTTGTCATTCATTCTCAAAGAGAACCAATGACATCAGGAGGGTGATGTCATGACTTAGAAGTGAATTAGATTTAGGTGAGACAGGGCTATGCAATGTCATCAGCTTCACTGTCTCCTCCACAGTTATAGAAGTCCAGGGGCAAGACCTAAGTCAGGACTAGTGGCGATGGCCCTAAGTGCAGTGGAAGACCTTGGTATTTTTATGCTGAGCTCTTTCCCAGGTCTGAGTTTGTCTGAGGCAACATCCATTCAATAATCAAAGGCTAGGTAAGAATTGAGGCAAAAGATGGCCTAGTTTTCTTTCACCAAAAAAAAAAATCAATCTGGAAGGAGAAGACCCTCAGTCTCTGGCTAGAACAGAAACAGTTGCTATTTACACTCATTCTGAGCTATCAAAATCCAGCTGAGCACAGATGAAGTAACTCATTCAAGGTCACACAGACAGTAAGACAGAAAGGCAGAATTCAAACCCAGATCCTTTGACTGATTCCAGTGCACTGTGCCATGAGGAACAGGGGTAGTAGTATGTATTAGGCACTATGCTGAACTCTGAGATTATAAGGTAAGGAAACCATAATTAATGCAAAAGTAAATAAAAGTCATGGGCAAGAAGGTAGAAACCATGCTTCTGATATGTCCAGAACCCACAAATATCTGAGGCATATTAGTATTGATTAGGACCCACTGCAGCCTCTTTAAAAGATGAGACTGGATCAATGGTTTTACTGCTACAGGGAACTCTATCAAGTGCAATAGCATTTCTCCAACTTACATCTTATGTAGTTGCCTAGTGCCCTGAAAAGTTGAATGACTTGCTCAAGGTCACACTACTCTGTGTCAGAGATAGGGCTTGAATCCAGGTTTCCCTGCTTCAGTACCAGCTCCTATTTACTACACCACATTGCCTTGAGGCTAGAACCTGGTTAGTCCCTGGATAGGAGTCTATTTAAAGTGTTAGGATGCCCAAGCCAAGACCACCTCTCTCTTTTTACTATTAGGAAACACCCTGTTTTCTAGAGCTAAGGCCCAGCAAGCAAACTGTGCCCTGAATTTGGCGTAACAACAACCCTTTGCACTCACCCCCTGGATGAACTCTCCTGAAGCAAAATCCCAGAATTGTTTCACACCAGCCCCAGTCGCAGGAATCATGTTCTGGTCATCAAGCCTTGCTATGAATCGAGCACATCTCACTGTTGCTGCTGCCCCTCATTTTCACAGCTACAGCTCACTGACTAGCCATCACTATCTGTATCAAGCCTGGCTAAGGTGGGTCTCCTCCTGGAGGAGGCCCCAGAACACATATCTAGTTTAAAGAAAGCTTTTTTGTTAATAACCACCATTAGCTCTTTGGTTTTATTCTTCAGAGTTAACAGGGGTTGTGATTATTTCTGTGAGCCCTTTGATACTGTTTTCAATGTTAATAGTGGTTAGTATGTAACCTCTGTGGCTCTTTGGTCACTTACTTTCAGGGTTTGACAAAAGCATCATCATATTAGGTCAGACTTGACACCTGAACACTCTGCCAATCTGCAACTCCTGCATGAAAGCATATAGGAAGAGAAAAGCCAGCACTGATAAAGAAAGCCTCAGTGGAGTACAGACTCCTCCATCTGGACAGTGATTTCAGTGACTGGTGACCACTCGGTGACTGAGGAGCAGAAGGACCATTCGGTGAAGAAGCTCAGTGTGAGGGCTGGCATGTTTTCCCTGCATGGGTGGGACATGGGATGGGCCTTTGTAGCAACACACAGAATCTACTTCAAGCCCTCTTTGTCACTCATTTCAAGAGTGGCCTTGAAAGATGACCCTCTCTGAGACATAAGAACTCAGGAATCATAGGTCAAAGACTTGTTTGTCAACAACCTCATCATATCATGGAGTTAGACAAGATAGCAGAACTCTACCAGACTATATAACTGATCCCACAAAACCCAGGCAGCAATCAGTACTACCCAAGGTATTTCACTCTATTATGAAATTACTATCTGATGACTTTTGACACTTAGGTCAAGAGAGAACACTTACAGATTCTTCTAGCTCAAGATGGCAATTGATTTATATAAGTGTGGGACTTGAGCTCAATGTATTTAAAGTGCTATCAACTCCTACTGCATACTTGGAGAACATAATTATTAATTTAGTTGCCATTTATATAATACCTACTATGTTCCAGCTTGATGGCTCAGTAGAGCACCAGACTGGGAATCAGGAAGACCTGAGTTCAAATCCTATATCAAACACTGGTTGGCAAGTCACCTCACCATTTGCCTCAGTTTCTTCATCTGTAAAATGAGGTGTAAAAGGAATGGTAAACCCCTCTAGTATCTTTGTCAAGAAAAACCCCAAATGGGGTCACAAAGGGTCAGCCACGACCAAAACTACACAACAACAAAAATGTGGGGGCGGAGGCAAGATGGCAGAGTAGAAGCAGAAACTCTGTGAGTTCCCCCCACAACCACCTCCAATACCTGTAAAATATGACTGTAAACTAACTTTAGAGCTACAGAACTCACAAAGTGACAGAGAGAAACAAATATCCAGCTGAAGGCAGCCTGGCAAGCTGACAGGAAGGGTCTATTGCACCAAGCTGGAAGACGCCTGCAGTCCCACGTGACCCACGCCAAGCCCTGGGCAGCCCTGACCAGTCGCCCAAACTGGTCAGAACAGAGTTCAGGAGAGTGACTCACCAGCAGCTGTGGAGGTTTCCAGACTTTTAAACCCATAAACACCAAAGAGAAAGTAAAAGGACAGTGGGGAACTCTGTTGGAACTGGGTGACCCAAGAGTACAGT
Organism: Petaurus breviceps papuanus; assembly: GCF_028583685.1. Classification (NCBI taxonomy): domain Eukaryota; kingdom Metazoa; phylum Chordata; class Mammalia; order Diprotodontia; family Petauridae; genus Petaurus; species Petaurus breviceps. The sequence continues at coordinate 39,083,006 of NW_027185903.1, forward strand.
CAGGCCCCTGCCCCTGGGGCAAGAGGTGGCGGAGGCGCTGTGGCTGCAGTTGCTGCCGTGTGGCTCCCTCCAGAGCTCCTAGCCTGCAGATCATAGGGGGACCAAGAAACCATTCAGAGGGTAGTTGCTCTTGCTTTGACCTGCTTAGATCTGGGTTGCTGTGCTGGGTGGTGGTCCTGGGGTGAGAAACGTCAGTGTGCCAGAGCTTGTGGTGGTTGTAGAGAGGGCGCCCTCCTCAGACCTCTGACAAAATTTGCAAAAACCCCAGCGATTTGGGACACAGCTCTCCACTCTGGAAGCAGAGTTCTACCCATGGCAAAGAGCTCAAAAGTCAAGTAACTGGCTGGCAAGATGAGCAAGCAAAGGAAGCACAATCAGACTATAGAATCCTTTTTCTGGGACAAAAAGGATCAAAACATGGAACCAGAAGAAGTCAAGAAAGGCAAGACTCCTACATTAAAAGCTTCCAAGAAAAATATGAACTCATTACAGGCCATGGAGGAGCTTGAGAAGGATTTTGAAAATCAAGTAAGAGAAGTTGAGGAAAAATTGGGAAGAGAAATGAGAATGAAGAAAATCATGAAAAGTGAATCAACACCCTGCTAAAGGAGACCCCAAAAAATGCTGAAGATAATAACACCTTAAAAAATATACTAACACAAATGGCAAAAGAGGCCCAAAAAGCCAATGAGGAGAAGAATGCCTTTAAAAGCCAAATTTCCCAGATGGAAAAGGAATTCCAAAAACTCACTGAAGAGAATAATTCCTTCAAAATTAGATTGGAACAAATGGAAGTTGGTGACTTTATGAGAAATCAAGTTACTGTAAAACAGATCCAAACAAATGAAAAAAAAAATAGAAGGCAATGTTATCTCATTGGAAAAACCACTGACCTGGAAAATAGATCCAGGAGAGATAATTTAAAATTATTGGACTACCTGAAAGCCATAATCAAAAAAACAACCAAAAAGTCATCCTTCAAGAAATTCTCAAGGAAAATTCCCCTGATATTATAGAACCAGAGGGCAAAATAGAAATTGAAAAAATTCACTAATCACCTCTTGAAAAAGATCCCAAAAAGAAAACTCTTAGGAATATTATAGAAAAATTCCAGAGTTCCCAGGTCAAGGAGAAAACATTACAAGCTGTCAGGAAGAAACAATTTGAGTATTATGGAAATCAAGATAACACAAGATCTAGCCACTTCTACATTAAAGGATAGAAGGGCTTGGAATATGATATTCTGGCAGTCAAAGGAGCTGGGACTAAAACCAAGAATCACCTACCCAGCAAAACTGAGCATAATGCTTTAGGGGAAAATATGGTTGTTCAATGAAATAGAGGACTTTCAATTATTCTTGTTGAAAAAACCAGAACTGAACAGAAAATCTGACTTTCAAATACAAGAAACAAGAGAAGCATGAGAAGGTAAAGAGGAAAAAAAATCATAAGGAACTTATTAAAGTTGAACTCTTTACATTCCTACATGGAAAAATGATAATTGTAACTCATGAGACTTTTCTCAGTATGAGGATAGTTGAAGGGAATATATATGTATACATACATATATATGTTTATATAGGAAGGTATATGTGTATATAAATATATATGTGAATGTGTATATATATGTACATGTATACATATACAGAGGGCACAGGATCAGTTGAATAAGAAGGGATAACATCTAAAAAATAAAATTAAGAGGTGAGAGAGGAATATAATGAGAGAAGGAGATAGGGAGAGATAGAATAGGGTAAATTATTTCATATTAAAGAGGCAAGAGAAAACTGTTACAATGGAGGGGAAGAATAGGAAGGTGAAAGGGAATAGGTCAACCTTACTCACATTGAATTTGGCTTAAAGAGGGAATAACATACACACTCAATTGGGTATCTTACCCTATAGGAAAGTAGGGGGGAAAGGGAGAAAAGGGGGGAATGAAAGAAGGTAGGGCAGATTGGGGGAGAGGGTAGTTAGAAGCAAACACTTTTGAAAAAGGACAGGGTCAAAGGAGAAAACAGAACAAATGGGGGCAGGATAGGATGGAGGGAAATATAGTTAGTCTTTCAAAATATATCTACTATGGAAATATTTTGCATAACTACAACCCATATTGAATTGCTTATCTTCCTAGTAGGGGTGGGTGAGGAGGGAAGAAGGGAAAGAATCTGGAAATCAAAATTTTAAAAAAAAGTTAAAAAAATTTTAATTGTTTTTTTTTTTTACACACAACTAGGAAATAAGATATACAGATACTGGGGTATAGAAATCCATCTCGCCCTACTGGAAAGTTAAAGTGGGGATGGGGAAGAATATAGGAGAGAGCAGATTGGGGGAAGGAGTATCCAGTAGGCTTGCTGTTTTGGAGTGGGGAGTAGGGGAAAGACGGGTAGAAAATTTGTAAATCAAAATCTTGTGGAAATGAATGTTAAAAACTAAAAATAAAAAAAATGTGCCAGGCACTATGCTAAGAGCTTCATAAATATTAGTTCTTTTAGTCTTCAGACCCCTGGGAAACAGCTGCTGTTATTATCTTCATTTTATAGTTGAGGAAACTGAGACAAAGGTTTTTGCACACTCATAAGTGTGTCTTCAGCTGGGTTTTAGCTAATATCTTCCTTATACAAGTCTAGTTCTCTATCCACTGTACCACCAGCTGTCTTATAAACTTTAATGGCTTTTTTGTTTAGACTTTTTATCTCTAGGAGGATATAGGGAAAATAGGTAAGATGTGTAAGTCCATGTAAGTTAGGTATGTTGTCTAAATGCATATAGATGCAGCGTGGGGGTGGCCTAGATAGGTGTGACCTAAGACCTGACCTGTTTCTGCAGAGAGGAGGAGAGTTACAACCCATGCTTGTTCTCTGGCTCATGGAAAAGGGTGGGAAGACCCACAGTGCCACGAGAGAGCCATTTTTTGCCTTTCTTTTAACTCTAGAACCTAGTGCAGTGTCTGGGACATAAAAAGCATTTAATGAATGTTGACTGACTGATTATACTTTTCTCCCATCTCCAAGAGGGATAATAAATTGTATCTATCTTTCCTCCATCAAATATCTCTGGTGTAGGAATACAATGTTTAGGGGTCCATAAGGAAAGCCACAAATCAGGGCACTTAAAAGGGAGGGTAGCTTTTAGCTTCCCTTTGCCAGCCTAGATCCTTGCCATCAAGCTGATTGCACAGACAAAAGACCATTGCAAATAGAGGAGTGTGTAAACCTAAGTATCAAAGCAAAATAGCTAAGAAATTCTACAGTTTGGAATGTACAAGAAAATACATGGGGGAATGAGGCTTCTTTTGCTAGAGGACAGAGATGATGTTGCATTGCAAACCAAGGGAAGAGCCTAGGGAAACCTGTTTTCTGAATCTTCTAGGGAGGTAAGCTGAAAATCAAGAATACATTAAAAAGTTGGCCTCAGCTGTACTCCTGAAGCTTTTCTCTCCTTATGTCTCTCTTCCTAAAGCTCTGGTACCTACTCTGTCCCTTATGCAGAGTTGCAGCATCACCTTATCATTCTCTCCACAATCCAAAGCCATATCTCCTTCTACATACCAGCAGTACTCAGGATATTCTGGGCTTAGCTGGATGCCCAGTTACAAATTTAAGCAATATTCCAGTGCTGACACTATTTTGCCCAGTTTGTACAAGTATACCAAACCAGGAATCCGAAAGCTTCTGCTTTGGTACAGTGGTGTGGGAAAAGTCCCTCCCTGTGTACTGCTTCTGGGCCAGACCAGTAGACCTAGGAATGAATGCTAATCGTCACCATGGGCTGCAAAATCTAGCTAACATTTATAGAACACCTACTATATTCAAGGTGTTGTGCTAAGTGCTTTACAAACATTATCCCATTTGATCCTTACAACAACTCCAGGAGGTAAGTGCTATTATCTCCATATTACAGTTGAGGAATCTGAGGCAAACAGAGGTTAAGTGACTTACCCAGAGTCACACAGCTAGCAAGTGTCTAAGGTTGAATTTTAACTCAGATCCTCCTGATTCCAGGCCCAGAGCTCTAACCACTGTGTCACCATGAGCTCAAATAGACGTTATAGATGTTCCAGGCCTATCTGAGCAGTGATCAAGCTAATTTAAGATGCTTTAGAAGAAAATGGTAGAACAAGGTTATCCATGTAGTCAGTTGAGGCTTGTCTGCTGGAGTGTGTGTAGTATGTGGCTTAGCATGTAATTGGAATGTGTTACCATGTGTTATACATACCTTGTAACTTCTGGTCAAATTGCTTTCCTGCTGTTATGCTTCTTTGTTATAGAGTTTGTTTGTTATAGAGTTGGTATCCAGTGTACGAATTGTGTTTTTGCATGTCGTCTATATGTGCGTGTGATGCTATATGCTGTGTGTTGCATGAAATTTCATGACCTTGGTCTAACATATACCATAGCCTCATATATGCCATTGATTTGTGCTATGCATTATGCATTACTGCTAACTGCACGTAAGTCTAACAATGAATGCCGTGATGTAGGGACCTACATGGCACCAGGTGTGGCACTGAAGACATCAAGATCTCCAGCTCTCTTTCCCTTTTGCTATCAAGTCTGGGCTTTCAGTTGGGTTTCTGTCCTTTCCATGCTAAGGAAACCTGGGAAGCTATGTTCCATGAGTGTCCTGCCTGTCTATCGTTGTCCTGCCAAGTATCTAGTGAGAAGGGGTGTTCTAGCTATCCTGGTGTCCAAGTGGCACCTTCCCTCAAATTCTCTCTTTACTTTCAAATTCAGCCTTCCTTTCAAAATTTCCTGCTACTGCTGCCTCCCTTGGCCTCCCCTTCCCCTGCCCCCCAATTTGGTTTTGATCTTTGAAGTCAGAGTTCTGTAGATATTTATTGTCAGAACGGCCCTGGATTTTATGGCCCATTGGCCATCCCAGGAAGCATTTCATAGGCTCTTACATTCTACAAGAAAATGCCCTCACAGCAAGGATCCCAACTGCCTAGAGGCTAAATTGGTCATCAGCCATGGGCATGACCTTCATCTAATAGTGTTGGATGGGGGAGGTGAGGTGGGGAAGCAGCTTGAAAAACTCTTAAGACCTCAAACAGATGGCAATCAAGACCCGAAGGTGAATAAAATTACAAATAAAACAATATTTTGTGGCAGATCAGAAGATTTCAGTTATTGCCTTCTGCTCAGCAGTTTCAAATGGAGTCAGGGCACATGTACCATGAAAGTCAGGCAGGTGTAAAGTTCCCCTCGCGGTAATTCTCTCCCTGTTCCCCACCTGCTCTGCAGTCCCACTGTGTTGCTAGGGCGAAAGGAGCTTCTCTAAGATAGCCAGGGGCTGCCCTTGGGTCAATCTGGAAGTACAAACCTAGTCAAACCAAGCTGCCTAGCCGTCCAGAATGTCATTTGGTTACAGGATGGTATCAGGATTGTGACAGAGACAGTTCAAGGCAGATTAGAAGGCAAATTCAACCTTCCCCTTATGAAGAGGAAGCCCTATTTCATGAAGTTAGGTTCATTCACAGAATCAACCTCAAGACCTTGGCATGCAAAGGTTTCACTGGGTAGTTCTGGCAAGAGCAGAGTCCTATGGCAGGGCTGCTTTTCAGTCTTTTATTTTTTGGTCCTCTACTGGCCCCTGAATAAAGTCGAGGAATACTTTCAATATAGCTTTAAGTTTGGCCAAATAAACTCCCACTTAGTTGGACAGGCCTGTGCTTCTTATTATGCTTCCCTGGAGAAATAATAGCCAAAATCAGAGAAAAAATATGAGGAAGAGTTGCTTTTCTTCTTTACTATGCAGGCTTAACTGGACTTGAAATACCAGCAGGTTTTCATTAGTATTAGTGGTAGTTGCTGTAGGAGGAATGATAATAATAATCTCATGGACCACAAAATATTATATCTGGAAGGGGCCTTAGAGACCATATCACCACCCCATAATTTTATAGATTTTTATAATCATCATCATCATCATTATTATTGTTAAAATCCATTGCCTCATCATGGCATGAAAGTGACCTTTGGCTTTCCAAAGCTGTGGAAAGGGATTTCCAATGCTGGCAGGTAATAGCAATCTGGAAAGGCCTTGGTGGAGAGACCACCCCATCATCAGCTAATCAGCCTTAGGTCTATTTCTCTGAGGACCAAGATAGGTAATCTCAGACAGGCTTAGCACTAGAGGAGTGGCCATCAAGTGATAATATCTTGGGTTACAGAAACTCATTAAATCATCCAGTAAGGCAGGGGCAGGTCACAACCTGCATCAGAGGAGGAAGTACTTAGAGCAATGAAATTTGTTGTTCAGTTGTTTCAGTCATGTCTGACTCTTTGTGATCCCATTTGGGGTTTTCTTGGCAGAGATACTGTAGTGGTTTGTCATTTCCTCCTTCAATTCATTTTACAGATAAGGAGATTGAGGCAAACAGGGTTAAGTGACTTGCCCAGGGTCACACAGTTAGTAAGTGTCTAAGGCCAAATTTGAATTCAGGAAGATCAGTCTTCCTGACTCCAGGCCTGGCCCTCTATCAACTGCAACACCTAGTTGCCCATTAACAATGAAATAAAGAAGTATTAAAGTATAGCTATATAAGAAATAATAATGAATATGAAGTCCATTTTTTTTAACCTTGTGGAACGAAAAAAGAGGACCTGTGGGTCTGAGGGGGACTCTCTTACATCCATAATCAGGGAGGAGAGAGGCATGGTCAGAAAGGGGATGTTGGTAGCAATGGGGTGGGAGCATGGGAAAGAGGAAATAAAGCCCAATAGGGATCATTTATTAAAGTACCCGACAAGTGTCAAAATGAATAAAAAAGCATAAGGTCTTACTGTGCTCCAGACACAGTGCTAAACTCTGGAGATGCAATTACAATTCCATCTTGCCAGACAAAGCACATTGAAAAATCTTCAAAGTCCATCCCGTCAGCAGTAAATGACTAATGTATTCTGCACTGTTAACTCAGACATATTTACTTCCTGACAAGTGTTCTTGTCTTCCAACCTCCACTCGAATGTAAGCTGCTCTGCTAACTGAGGCCAGAGTTACTATCAATCAACAAACATTTATAAAGTATCTACTATGGGACAAGCACTATACTAAGTCCTGGGGATACAAAAAGAGATGAAAGACAATTCCTGCCTTCAAGGAAATTACGATCTAAGGGGAGAGACAACATGCAAATATATACAAAGCAATATATATATATGTATGTATGTATGTATGTATGTATATATATATATATATAGGATAAATAAAAAAATATTAACAGAGGGAAGGCACTGGAATTAAGAGCGTAGAAGGTGGGATTTTAGTTATGACTCAAAGGAAGCCAGGGAGGTCAGTAGTTAGATTAGAGGAGGGAATGGGGGCAGCCAGAGAGCATGATGGAGTGTCATTTACTATTTCCTTTTCTCTCTCCATCTTGCTAAGTACAATGCAGAGCTACATTATTACACAAAAGTTGTTCATTGCCAACCATTGCTGTCTGTAAAGGACCGTGGGATCAATCTTTTTCATTTACCACCTCAATTAAAATGAACTGGAAAACTACATAATTTTTTTACTACAATGTCTCTTTCAACACTGATAGACACTGCCTGGAGTGGCTAGGTGGCACAGTGAATAGAGCACCAGGCCTGGAGTCAGGAGGACCTGAGTTCAAATCCAACCCCAGACATTTACTAGCTGGGCAAGTCATTTAACCCTGTTTACCTCAGTTTCCTCATCTGTAAAATAAGCTAGAGAAGGAAATGGCAAACTGCTTCAGTTTTTCTTTGCCAAGAAAACCCCAAATGGGGTCACTAAGAGGGAACAACAACAGCCACTGTGTAACCATAAACCTGAATGTATATAATTAGGCTTATCTCTGTAATTAGAGTTATGGGGGACCAAATGAAGAAATCCGTTATTAGAATCAATGCCTAGGCTAGAAGGGCCCTGAGAAATATAGCCTGACTCCATCAGTATGGATTTGATAAATGAGACTCAGAGAGTTTATGGAATCTCCCCAAGGGCACAGAGAATTCGTGCAACTGGTTCTAGACCCTATGTTCTGGAGAGGCAGTGCGAGACACAGCGTGGCCCAACAGTGGCGCCCAGTACAAGCCTGCATCTGTGGCCTGGTAAGAACTACATCAGTAGGCAGATGGGCTGGGGAGGACCGGCAGCAGCAACCCTGACTTCTCTTGTTTCTATTTCCTCCTTGACCAAAGGTTGTGCTTTATTTGAATTTGCAGACAAAAGTAATTTGCTTAAATGTTTCTTCCATGGCCTTCTTCATTCTCTGAACTTTCTGCTATTAAAAAAGGAAGGGGGTGGGGGGCAGTGTCAATGTCTTTCCTCTGGCCTGACTTTCCCTGCTGTGTGAGTGCCTGGCCATGGGCGTGGGGATGTGGAGAAAGGCCGGTGCTGACGCAAGGAAGGGACACGCCCATCTCTTCTAGGGCAGGCCAGCTCAACCCAGCTAAGCCTCATTTCTCAGAGGAAATGAATTGAAAAGGCAAGCGTGCTCTTACTTAACCTTGCTTACTGGAGCCCTAACAAAAAGAGAACTTATATGGCTGTGGTCTAATGCTTTTGAGTCAGAAGGCATCTCAGCTGAGAGTATTGGAGTTGATTTTCAGACACGATCAACTTGTGGGTTTGTTCTGCTGGACTGCTTATTTGTTAACAAGGCTGGGCTTTTATTTGGGGGGAGATGTGGGCAGGATGGAGGGAAATGAAAAGAGAGGGAAGGAGGGAGGGGGAGAGAGAGAGAGAGAGAGAGAGAGAGAGAGAGAGAGAGAGAGAGAGAGAGAGAGAAGGGGAAAAGCATCTAAAAGGAGCATCAGTAAAACATTTTTTAAAAATCAGAAAAAAAGTTTAGTAGGGGACACAGACCAAATGAATAGTATTAATACTGCCATATTAAGTTTCATATACTTTTAAAAAAGCCAAGTTATAAGTAATAGAGATTCACAGTTTTGTATGTAATTCCCTCCCCACCTCCATTTTCTGTTCTTTGATTATGAAAATATTCATAAACATAATCATTGTTGATATTTGTCAAGTTCATTTTTTAATATGGCGGTAATTTCATTTGGCGCATGTGTGTATATATATACATACATATTCTTTTAGCATTATATCACAAAAAATACTTATGAAAAGTCATGTAAAACAAGAAATATGGGAAATATGAGAATAAAGTCATCCATCCATCATGAAACATTTACCAAGACACTTACATGCTGCAAGAAATTTTACCGCTCATTTATGCAAGGAAGTCACACGACATGGGCATGTTGAGTAACCATCTCTTGCGTGACCAGTTCATGCCCCAGTTTGGGGCAGCAGTGACATGTCCATGGGACCTGCTGAAAAGGCATATTTTCATATAGCTCCTGAACTAGCTCCTGTTTCTGGAGTGACTGAAAGCCTAAACTGTTTACCATGGCATCAGAAATGCAAGCTTGTCCTTTGGTGGTAGAATCTAGGAGTAATTTAATGCCCCCTCTCCTTCCCTCATGGGGCCCGAGTGCAAATCTGACTTCAGACGCTTACTAGCTGGGCAGGTTACCTTAACCCTGTTTGTCTCAGTTTCTCATCTATAAAATGAGCTGGAGAAGGAAATGGCAAACTACTTTGGCGTTTTTGCCAAGAAAACCTCAAATGGTGACATGAAGAGTCAGACATGACTCAACAACAACAAAAATTCCTCCCCCCTTTAAAAAAATAAAAATTCCCTGGAGTTTAATTGCAGCACAACGAGTAAGAGCACCGGCTCCAGTGTTGGGATGACCTGGAGATCGAATCTCAGGCTCAGACACTTAGCACCCACCCAGAAACACCTGGTTGTGTAACCTTGAGCAAGTTACTTAACCCCGATTGCTTTAAAAATAAATAAATAAAATGAGACACCTCTCAATATTTAAATCCATCCTGGCTAGATCTCTTTAGGGTTACAGGTCTCTGAATCACAGAGAAAAAAATATAACCCAATCACACAAAGGAAGTACCTAAAAATCAAATGGAAGCAGCTGAGCCAAAAGACACCATAGAGATTATCTGGTCCAGGCATCTCATTTTACAGATGAAGAACCCAATGTCTGAGCTGACACACTCAGTCCAGTGACCTCTCCATGACATCACTAGTTGGAAATTACCAGTGGCTTTTAATTGGTCCTTCATGTATATGAGCATCTTAAATATTTTCCCTCATTTCTTGTTTCTTACAAAGGACTTTCCTTTGAGTTTAAGGACTGTAAGTGTTTATGAAATAAGCTCAAACAGTTGAAAGGTTGAAGGTCACTCTAGATGTCAGCATCCTTTAAAAAAAAAAAAAGATCATATTGTACAGAGGGAAAGGTTAAAGGCTGATTGAACAATAGTACTGAGCTTTATAAAGGGATATTTTTTGGGGGTGGGGATAAGTATCTATTTCCCTTTTCCCCTGAGATCAAGAAAATTGACATAAACTAAAATAAGAACTTTATATTGGATCTTGTGAGAATGTTCCAGTGAGAAGCCTGTGCAATTCTGAAGAGCTTTCCCAAGGGAGGCTGTGGAATTCCCTTTTCTGGAGATCTTCAAGTAAAGGCTAGCTATTTCTTTGGGAGATCAAACCACTAAGAAGGCTCTCTCCTATGATGTATGAACAAAGACCTCATTCTTATTAACCTACATGCTGCCATGTCTTTTTCCTGTAATTCTGATCTGACAAACTTCTCTGTTTCTTCCAAATGGACTGATTTTTCTTATCAGGGAGAAATGTAGACAAAGGAAAATGAACTCATCATGTATGATTCTTTTTTTTTATTTTTTGCTTTTTTTTGGAGGGAGGAAGGCAGGACAATTGAGGTTAAGTGACTTGCCCCAGGTCACATGGCTAGTAAGTGTCAAGTGTCTGAGGCCGATTTGAACTCAGGTCCTTCTTACTTCAGGGCTGGTGCTCTATTAACTGCGCCACCTAGCCGCCCTAATCATATATGATTCTTAACACAATAAAAAATAATATTTTGGGTGGAGGCACAATACTCTCTCCAAAAGGCATTGTGAAATTTGGTTTTACAAATTAATTTTTAAAAAGGCTTCAATGACCTGTTCAGAGAAGGGTATTGCAGAACGTTCTTTCTGCTCACCACACCTTTGATGATGTTAGGAGGTTCTCTGTTTCTCCAGATCTGCACCCACATATATTTGGGAGTTGGTCATAGGGACAGTGGATCATAGACTTAGAGTTGGGAGACATCTTAGAGACCAAGTGTCCAACCTCTTTATTTTGCCAATGATGAAATAGGCCTACAGAGGTAGAGAGACTGACCTAACATCACACTGCTAGAAAGCAGCAAAGCCAGGTGGCTAGGTGGAGCAGTGGATAGAACACTGTACCCGGAGTCAGGAAGACCTGAGTTCAAATTTGGTCTCAGAAACTTATTAGCTGGGTGACCCTGGGCAAGTCACTTAACCCTGTTTGCCTCAGTTTCCTCATCTATAAAATGAGCTAGAGAAAGAAATGACAACCACTCTTGTATCTTTGCCAAGAAAACCCCAAATGGGATCACGAAGAGTCAGACAACTAAAAAATGAGCCATGGTCTCCTTGACCTGAGCCAAGAGCATTGTGTCCTCTAAACTACATCGTCCAGCAAGTAACTGGAAAATGATCTATTTTTTTTTTTGCGTTTGCTATAATTTGATCATAGAATCAAAAAGCTGGAGCTGGAGGAAACCTCAGAAGTCATCTAGTCCAACAACCTCATTTTACAGATGGGGAAATTGAGATACAGGGAGATTTAAGTGACTGGCCCAAGGTCATAGAGATGATAAATACAGAAGCAATGAACAAAAGAAACTATCCAATTTGGTGAGCCCTCTCCTTCCCACCTCTCTAATCCACACGATGAGATTAAAGGTTGTTGGCCTTTGTCAGGAGATGTGCCCCCACAGGACTAGTTAGTTACCCTAGCATCTTGCTGAGGGCACAAAAACAACACCCCAATGGGGCCCCACGGACTTAAAACTCTGTGGAAGTTGATTAGTGACTTAGAGACAAGAAGAGACAGAAACTTTCCCTTCTGTGGGAAGAAATAATTCATTCCTTTCTACCTTTACACAAGCTTTCTTTCTCTTGCATTTCTAGTCAGGTTCAAAATTTAGCATGGTATGGTAGATAGTATACCAGAAGAGGAGCCAGGAATAATTGAGTTCAAATTCTTGCTGGCTGTGTGACCCTGGACAAGTAACTTAAATTCTCTAAACTTAATTTTTCTTTCTCTATATAGTAAAATGAGTATAATAATTACAGAGTGGTTGTATTATGTTTTGCAGACAAGATGTACTCATACTCATGAAATCATTGAGCATTGAAATTTTTTCTCAAAAAAGAGTCAAAATTTAATATACTGATATTGAAATTCTGTCCTCCTAAATCCACTGTTTATGCCGAGGTCTACAGCTTGCAGCGTGTCTTAAGACCTCCGACTCAAGGTTTTAGTGCAACTTCTAATTGGCCAGTGTGATTGGTATGAGTACAACATCATTTATCTATTCAAGTTTGAGGCAAAAAAAACATATGGGTTGGGATGAAATAAGTGAAAGACAGTATGACCCAATGCACTGAAGACTCAGGACGGTGGGTTCAAGGCCCATCTCTGTCCCCCTTTGCAAGTCACTTGACCTCTCAGTGCACAGGCAAGTCCATAAGAATATAGATCAAAGACACTTCTGCCTACTGCTCTTGCTAGTTCATCTTCCTCACAGGAACCTCCCAACACCGATGAAATCACTCTTCTAGTTTTTGTTTTTTGTTTTTTTAAATGAATTAAGCCCCCTCATTTGTATAGCTCCAGAAAAAAAAATAGTCGTCTTAAATGGTGTCTCTACATCACAAGCCGGCTTTGTTGTGGCGGCTGTTCTTCTTCTTCTTTGTTATTTGTTGTTCGTCCTTCATTTTTGAAGAGGACCAGAGATATCAAGAGGAGACGTCCTGACATGGGCATGAATTAGATTTAAGTGAGGCAGAGCTGTGCAAAGTCATCAGCCTCCCTCTCTCCTCCAGAGCCATCGAATTCCGATGGTAAGACAGAAGTCAAGACTACTAGGTATGGCCTTGTATGTAGCAGATGATCTTGGCATTTCTAAACAGTATTTCCCAGGCTCCGGTTTGTCTGAGGCAATACCCATTTGCTGACCAAGGGCTAGGTAAGAGTTGAGACAGAAGATGACTTGATTTACCATCTCAAAATATCAATCGGGAAGGGGAAGACCCTCAAAATTTCTTGCCAGAACAGAAAACAGTTACTATCTGTACTCATTCTAATCCATCAAAATCTAAACAATGAGCCATTAGAGGCTTGGGCTGGGCTATTATTAGCTATTCAATCAACTTGTAGTAATTAATATGTAAATCCTTTGTAGGAGAAAACTATGGTGCAATTTTGGAGTCTGGGAAAGGACCTAGGATGTAGTTACTTGTGTGATCTTGGGTAAGTCACTTAGCTTTTCCTTGTTTCTTAATCTGTTAAAAAGTGAGGGTTGCAGTAGTTGATCTAGCCCTAAAATATGTGGTTCTCCCTTTTTTTCCTTGTGGTTTGTGGCTAAAGTTATCATTAGACATTGACTGAGAGTTACATAAAATCTAAGAACTAGAGGTAATCCTAGAAAATAAATCATCCAGGTCATCTCTCCTTAAGGAGTTGACTTGCCCAAAGACGTCTAGTGAGTACATGGAAGGGCCAAGACTAGAAGCCAGATCTTTTGGCTTCCAGTCAAACCCCCTTCCATAAGACTATAAAAAGGAAACCACCTGTAATAATAACTGACATTTATAGAGCTCTTTAAATTTCACAAAGTACTTCACATTCCACATATGGATTAACATTGGGGCCTAAGTAGCATTGTCTAGTGCACCTATTAGAGAGACCTAAATCTTAAACTGAATGATTGATTTTAAAATCAACTTCTGCAAGCAAAACTATAGGCAAATGCTGGCTCTTGAGATCTGCATCCAACAGCTATGCAACCTTCATTACGCCCTTGGAAAAAGCAATTAGAAAGAAATATCTTACCCTTGCCAAATGTTGGGGAAATGAGCTTAAATAGTTGTTGTTCAAAGGAATGATAATAACAAAACAACAACCACCCATATTTCTATAGCACTTTTAGGCTTATAAAGAATTTTTCTTCTCAAGAAATCAAGGAAACCCAGGATTTGAACCAAAAGCCATTTATTAGGCACCTATGTGCTGAGCACTGTGCCTGGAAAAATAAATTCAATTTAATTTAAAAATTAAATAGTCCCTGTCTTCAGAGAGCTTACATTCTATCAGAGAAAGAATAGACAATTTTAAATGAGGAAGCAGAAAGTTTAGCAGCAGCGTTAGGAAAGGTTTCATGTAGAAGGTCATGTCTGAGCTGAGTTTTGAAGGAAGCAAGGGCATCTTAGAGCCAAAGAGAGAAGGGAGTACATTCTATATATGGGGGACCACCAATATAAAGGCACAGAGATGGGAGGTGAGACGCCATGTTTGAGAAACATTAAAAAGTCCAGTTTAGTTGACTGGGGAAGTATGGAAAGGAGAGTAACATATATAATAAAGAGTTGGGGACAAGATTTTGAAGGTCCTTAAACACCATAGAAGTTTGGGGCAGCTAGGTGGTGCAGTGAATAGAGCACTGGCCCTGGAGTCAGGAGGATGACTTTGGGCAAGTCACTTAACCCCAATTGCCCTACCTTCCCCCCTCCAAAAAAGCAAAAAAACAAACAAGCAAAAAACACCATAGAATATGTGTTCAAGTGATCTTGGAGGTGACAGGAAGCCATTGGGGTTTATTGAGTAGGGGAGTGGTCATAGTATTGAGTGGTCAGACTTGCACTTTAAGGAAATCACTTTAGAGGAGAGACTTAAAGCAGAGAGACCAATAAAGAGGCCATTGTGATATAGGGAAGAGATGATGAGGGCCTGAACTGGGTGGTGGCCATGTAAGTGGAGAAAGATAGATATGAGAGGAGTGTTGATAGAAACAACAAAATTGGGTAAATGATTGTGTATACGAGGTGAAGGAATGCGAGAAGTTGAGGATAACAGCAAGGATGTGAATGTGATTGACTAGAAAGATGGTGATGCCCCTACCAGTAATAAGGAAGTCTAGAAGAATATTGGATTTGATAGGAAAGAGAATGAGTTCTGTTTGGAGTCTGTTGAGTTTGAGACATCTCCAGGATGTCCATTTTGAACTGTCTAAATGATAATTAGTAATGAAGGGTGACTCAGAGGAGAGAGGAATGGAATATATAGACCTGAGAATCATTTGTAAAGAAATGATACTTAACCCTATGGGAGATGAGGAAGTCACCAATTAAGAGGGTATATGGAAAGGAGTTAAGGGTAGAGCCTTAGTGTATATCCACATTTGTGGGACATCATAAAGACCAACAGCAAAGGAGACTGAGAAGGAGTGATCAGACAGGCAAAAAAAAAGAGCCAAGAGAGAACCAAGTAGAAAAAAAATCTAGAGAAGGGACAATGGCTTGAGAAAGTCCCAAGGGGGTAGAAAGACTAGAGGTTACAATGAGGACAAAGAACACATTTAAGAGTGATAAGGCATAGGAAGCTATGGAATGATAGGAGGTTATGATCAGATAAAGGAATATAAGGATTTTTTTTCACCATGGAAGTAGAACACTTGTGGTTGAAGGTAAGCATCTCTGAGGTTAGAGAAGAGGAATGAGTCATGAGAGTTGAAGAAACTGAGGAATTGGGAATTGAGGATATTTGGAATAATCTCAACAAGTCCTTTAATATATGAGCAGGAATTGCAGTGGAATAAGTCAGCCAATCAAGAAAAATTGATTAAGCATTTATTTTGTACCAGGCACTGTGCTGAACACTGGAGGAGGGGGAGGCGAAGTAGAATAGGTATAAAATAAGACAAAGATAAAAACAGTCCTTGCCCATGTATCTTTGGGGTGCAAGGTGGGAGGGTGTTGGGAAAAATATGTAAAGAAATAGATACATACAGAGAATACGGAAGATCATTTTAGAGAGGAAGGCTCTAGCACCTGGAAGGGACCCTGAAAAGTCTCCTGAAGGTATTCTAAGAAGCAGAGGTGAAGAGGGAGAGCATTCTAGACATGGAGTATAGTCAGTTTAAAGGCACAGAAATAGAAGGTGAACTGTTATGTGGAAGGAACAGACAGTGTAACTAGAGGATCTATTCTGTGGTGGGGAATAAAGTGTAAGACTATAAAGATAGGGACAGGTTGGAAAGGGCTTTAAATGCAGTAGGAGATAATGGGCCAGTTGTTCAACTTGAGAAGAGAAAGAAAATGGCTTGGGAACTTGGTAATGACTCTAACTAGAATCTAAATTGGGTTACAAATTTAGACAGAGTCAACCACAAGAGATTTTAACTCAGGATTCCTGACTCCTAAGTCCAATGCCTTTTCTTCAATACTAATGAAATCACCAAGTAAGAGGGTATAAAGAGAGAAGAGAGTCAAGGGCAGAGCCCTTGTGTATACCCACATTTATAGAACACGACAAAGACAATGAAACTGCGAAGGAGACTGAGAAGGAGCAGTCAGAGAGGCAGGAGGAGAGCCAAGAGAGATTGCCTCTCACTAAAAAAAAAAAAAAAAAAGCTAAATGTTAAAAAGGTGATTTTCTTTCTTGTATAATTTGCTTCAAGGGAAAAAGAAAGGACGATTATAAAGGAACATCCTTTATCCCATTGTATTCTGCTCGGGTCAGATCCTATTTGGAGAATTGTGCTTACCTCTGGGAACCTGTGTTAAAATTGTATCTTGCTCTTCCTCTCCCACTACATTAGAAGTATAGGTAAGCTCATAGTAAGTTTATAAGTAACTAGTATAAAGTAACAATAGCAGGAAGCAATTTTGCAAAGAAGAAGCTAAATCTCACTTACAGACTATCCCATAGATCAAAGGAGCATACTGGTTACTTGCCAGACTGTATCATACATACTAAAAATCACATCCTGAGATTATGTACTAAATCAGGAGAAGCCAGGTAAACCTTGTCATTAGGACATTTTGAAGGGCTAACTGCCCAATGTTCTGTAAGTCTTAGATAGGCTCCAGACATCCACAAGTGAGAGCAGAACACAAAAGGTTGCTAATAAGTTTGAGATGCTCTGGATATGTTAATGAACTAACCCAAAGGTGGTTTTCTTAAGAGTTAATCTGTCTTCCACTAAAAGCTCATTTCCCCAAACTCCTTCCCCTTGTTTACTCTTTCATCACCTAAGGGTCCAGAGGGGTTAACTGGTTTACCCATGGTCTCTCAGAAAAAAAAAAAAAGCTAGAATTTAAACCAAGGTCCTTTTGATTCCAAATATAGCAATCTTTCTACTGTACTAAGCTCCTTTGGAAAACCAATTGCTCAGTAATGTAAATCTATTGATTTGATGTTGGAATTCATTCTCAATGATTTTCTAAAGATACACAGACATAATTCTCTACCACTGGATTAAAAAAAAACCTCCCATTTTCAGTTTTAAGAATTCATATCATCACAAATGTGAAATCTAATAGAAGGCAAAAACAAATCTTAAAGAAAACAGTTTTTTTTAAACATTCAATTTATTATTAGAAGCATCAGATTTATTTTGTGAGGTAAAATAAGTGAAAGTGCATTCCATGAGTCTAATATAAAGCATGCTTTATTAACAGTCCAGAACTCTGCTCAGCAAGATTATTGGTTCAGGAGAAAGGCAAAAACTTAAATACTCCAAAGAATATGGATGGTTGTTTGCCTCATATGGTCATGGTATATTGGAATATTCCTTTCCTGAAAACATAAATCTTTGCAGTCTGTGAGCTTTCTCGGTTTCAGTGAGCTTAAATGCTGTGGTAGGCGCTCCAACATTTTGTTTCTTGTAGCCAAGCCAACAAGAAAGCAAAAATTAAGGATAGTTCAGAAGTTAAGATCTAGCAGCTTTCATGGTGCTTTGGACTGCATTTATCTGAAACAACAAATTATAGTTTCTATTCTAAATGCCTTCAGAGGTGGAGATGGTGAGTTTCCTTGTGATAAACAGAGGTCCTCATCCCTGAAAGTATTCAAATAGGTACTGGATGATTAACTGTAAGGAACGTTCAGGGAGGATTCTTGGTGGGAGGTTGAACTCGTTAAACCTGAGGGTCTTTCGAACCCTAAGGTCATTATGGTTCCTGTCAGGGTGCAGGAACAACCAAGCTATTTTCATTTAACTACAAGAGATGTTAATAAGTACATATACATAACACATAAAATATACAAATAACAAATTTCCACTCTTTTTTTTCAAATTCAAACACAATTTTAAAGGGTGCACATTAAAATAGTTCATCACTAAAAAAAAAAAAAAGCTAATGCCCATCAATTGGGGGATGACTAAAGAAATTGTGGCATGTGAATATATTAGAATCCTGCCTCAGACACTTGCTGCCTACGGACTTTGCTTCTTGGTCTATCTCAGTTTCCTCATTTGTCAAATGAAGATCATAACAGCACCTACCTCCCAGGGTTGCTATGAGGATAAAATGAGATGTGTATAAAGTACTTTATAAACCATAGAGTTCTATATAAATGTTAACTATTGTTATTATTATTAGCATATTATTGCCCCTTTAAAATGTGGTGAACATGAAGAAACAGAGAAGCATGAAAGACTTAAAGTGATATGAGGTGAAGCAAACAGGACCAGTAAACAAGATACATATTGACTACAAAAATATGAATGGAAAGAACAACAAAAAACAAATTAGAATTAAATGATGAGCAATGATAATGATCAAGCTTGCCTCTGGAGAGGAAAAATTCGCCTCAATCCCACCTTGTCCTCCCCCATAAGATAATAGCCTCCTTGAAAGCAGAGACTGTCTTTTTTCCTATTTGTATCCCCAGCACTTAGCACCCAGCTTGTTATTGGGGCTTAATAAATGTTTATTGACTGTTTGACAGGGCCCCAAACAACTCTCTGAGCCTATAAATATCAGAGCATCTGAGGATATGCATTGGTAGAAGGAGTTTTCTAACCAGTAGTCCCCTATATCAACGAAGAGACATGTTTGATAAGAAAAAGAAAAGTAAAAATCACAACTAGTTTAATTACTTAAAGCTTTATCTTTGGGTTTCTTTTCATCTTCAGAGGCGGTTGGTAGCATAGTGAATAGAATACTGGGCCTAGAATCAGGAAGATCTGAG
The DNA here is from genome assembly GCF_028583685.1 of Petaurus breviceps papuanus. Classification (NCBI taxonomy): domain Eukaryota; kingdom Metazoa; phylum Chordata; class Mammalia; order Diprotodontia; family Petauridae; genus Petaurus; species Petaurus breviceps. The sequence goes on from NW_027185903.1 coordinate 39,102,156, forward strand.
TTGAAATCCAGACCCAGAAACACTTACTAGTTGTTTGACCTGGGCAATCATTTAACCTTTGTTTGCCTCAATTCCTTCAACTGTAAAATGAGAATAATAATAGCACCTACTACCCAGGGTTGTTGTGAGCATTAAATAGGATGATATTTGTGAAAGAGCACTTAGCACAGTGCCTGGAAAGTAGTAGAAACTTAATAAATATTTATTTCTGTTTTCCCTTCATCTGAGATCATATATTCCTCTCAATATTGAATTCAAGATGTAGAGTTTTGACTTTTAGCTTTAATGTATAAAAGAAAAATGACATCAGATACTGGATAAGTTTTTTTCATTTAATTCTTATTTTTTAAATTTATGGAATAAAACAAACATTTCTGTAACATAGAATAATAAAAACAGATGAACATGAACATGCACATGAAACTGCAAATCTACTAGCACAATCTTTTTCAAATATACAACAAATTATCGCACGAATTTTTTTTCTAACCCCTCCCACCCCAAGGATGGCTTCTATTGGATACAAATAGGTGTGTGTGTATGTATATACACATGTACATACACACATATATATGTATACATATATGTAAATTTACTTTATATATACTTCTATTTGTCAGTTCTTTCTCTAGATGTAGATAGTGTCTTTCTTCATATGTCCTTTATAGTTAATTTGGGTATTTATAATTGTCAAAATGACTTATTCACTCAAGTCATTCTTAAAACAATATTGCTGTTACTGCATACAATGGTCTCTTGGTTCTGCTTATTTCATTCTTCATTATTTCATGCAAGCTTTTCTATATATTTTTTCAAGATCATTGAGTTCATCATTTCTTATAGCACAGTAGCATTCTATCACAATCATATACCACAGCTTGTTCAGTCATTCCCTAATTGATGGGCATCCCCTTAATTTCTAGTCCTTTGCCACTACAAAGAAAGCCACTATAAACATTTTATAACATATTGATTATTTTCCTTTTCCCCTACTCATCTTTAGAAATAGACATAATAGTGATATTGCTGCATCAAAGGTATAAGCAGTTTAACAACTCTTTGGGCATAATTCCAGATTGCTCTCCAAAATGATTTGGAGCAGTTCACAATTCCACCAATAATGAATTTAGTGTCCCAATATCTCCATTACTTTTCCAACATTTGTCAATTTCCCCTTCAATCATTTTAGCCAATCTGGTATGTGTAAAATGATATCTTAAGGTTGTTTTAATGTGCATTTCTTTAATCAATACTGATTTAGAGCATTTTTTCACACAACAATAAATTGTTTTGACTTCATTGGAAAACTGACTATTCATATCCTTTGACCATTTATCAACTGGGGAATGACTCTATTCTTATAGATTTGACAAAGTTCTTTACATATTTGAGATATGAGACCTTTATCTGAGAAACTGTCTATAAATTTTCCCCCAATTTTCTGCTTCCCTTCTGATCTTGACTACATTTCTTTTATTTGTGCAAGACCTTTCTAATTTAATGTAATCAAAATTATCCATTTTACACCTGACTTTGCTCTCTATCTTGTTTATTTAAAAATTGTTTGCCTATCCAGAAGTCTGATAATAAATTCCATGTTCTTCTAATTTTCCTGTAGTATCTCTGTATCTAGGTCATGCATCCATTTTGACCTTTGCCTAGAACATCTCAACTGACAAACAGCACAACACACAACAACACACAACTGAATTGACTCATGACTGACGAACAACAAAAATAATTTCAAAACACACCAAAAGAAAGAAATTGCATGAATCTACCAGACCCCTCAAAGCTTCCAATGATCAAGTCACAGTTACTTAGCATTCTTCATTCCAAACTATGATATTCTTTGCCACAACAAATGAACTCTAACATAAAACAATTTTCTATAAAAGGCAAGACTTCAAGACAATAAATAAATAAACAAACAAGTAAACAATGTTAAGAAGTAATGACTACTTAGGTACTCTAATGGATGCATCATTCATTGGTGTGGATATGATACATGTGTCTTCTTATTCATAAAACTCCATGGAAGATTCATCAAATGAATGGGAGGCTCTCTATCATTCTCTTAATGTCTTGGCATATTCATCTGTTGTCTTTTGTTCTCCTTATGTGACTGACCCATTTCCTTTCTTGGTTCTCCTCAATAATATCTTTCCTTCACTTACCACATGAAATTTTCTTTTACCAATGTGCTACAACCTACTCGGGAATTTTCCCATCTTCCATATTTGGTTTACTATAACTTTTCAGTCTCTCATGAGTGTGATGTACAATGCCATGTAGCATTGCCATAAGAATAACAGCAAAAGATGGGCATAGCCATATGCCATCACTTAAAACAACTGCACAATTTCCCAAATGTTATCCAGTCTGATCTCTTCCTCCTACTCATGATACTTTAAAAACTAAACAGTATCCTGATTCTCCCATTTAAGTCACACAGGGTAAAAGAATGTACCCTTAAGTTCTGTGAGAAGACTTTCTGATTTAAATTTTAATTTATTTGGATTCTGAACTTAACAAATATTTTTAAAAGGGTATTTCCAATATACACGGGCAGCTAGGTAGCACAGTGGATAGACTGCTGGGCCTGGAGCCAGGAAGACTAATTTTCATTGGTTTAATCCAGCCTCAGACACTTAGTAGCTGTGTGACCCTAGGTAAGTCACTTAATCCTGTTTGCCTCAATTTCTCATATGTAAAATGAGTTGGAGAAGGAAATAGCAAACCACTCCAGTATCTTTGTCAAGAAAACCTCAAATAAGGTCATAAAGAGTCAGACACCACTAAAATGACTAAACAAAAAAAAAATCAGAACTTCTCTCTGGTTTCTTTGACAATTTAATTCATTTTGTCTTTTCACCAACTATCTTTCTCCAAATTCATATACCAGCTGCATGATGAGTTTTCAATATCTGGTTTTTTGTCTGTGAAAAGTTACACCATTTAGTACATGAAGTACCCAGAGTTTCCTGTCTGACTGGCTATTTTCTAGGAATCTGCATACTTGGTAATGAGTAGGTTTAGTTGGAAAATCAAATCTCACCCTGTTTCTAGTCTCCTTAGATGCTTAAAAAGGAAAACTTCAGCAATGTGGAGGTAGACTCTATTTCAGAGGGTAAGGCAAAGAAAAAGTCATGTTTGGTAATGAACTGCTGATTTTTATAGAATAGCTTTAAATTTGGTAAAGTATTTTATATTCATCTCATTTGAACTTCATGAGGTAAGATTGGGGGGAGGGGCCGGAGAGAGCATAAGGAGAGCACCAGAATATTGACAGAGAGAACTCCCATATGAAGAAATTCTGTCTACCAATTAAGGTTACTTGCTTTGCAAATTACAGTCTTGTGCAGTTACCTTGCCCCCCAGAATCCTGCCACTACACTCCTACCCCCATTCTCTGAAATGGAGTCTCACAGTTAAGTGACTTTCCCAAAAGTGACGCAGCTGTCAAGTGACTGAGTCAGGATTCAAACCTTGGTCTCTTCTGACTCCAGAGACAGCCCTCTTTCTCCTACCGCACGCTCCCTCTGAGATCAGCATTCTGGAATTCTGACAGTCATATTTAACACACTAAATGGAAATCATGGTAAACAGTCCTTCTGGAAACACGAAATCCTAACTAAAAATGGATGATTTTTAAAGAAACATTAATGTTATTCTTATAATGAAATAGTTTAACATGTGGAGAACAGAGGAGGTTTTCCTTGTGCTATCATGGTGATATTTTCATTCTTTTTGAATTCTTGCTATTTCTTTTTGTAGTCCCCAAGTTTTGTACTGCCATAACTTGTAGGATGGAGTTTTGCCCTGAGAAGTTTGCAGTAATGATAATTATAGCTCACTTTTATGTAGCACTTTAAAGTTTATGAAGCACTTTTTTAAATGTTAGCTTTTTATGTCCATTTTACAGATGGGAAAACTGAGTCTCAGAGAAGTTTGGTGACTTGCCCAAGAAGACACTTTTCAAACACACATCTTCTGATTCTGAGAACATCCATTGTGCCATCCTTGCCTTTCAGTAAGAGGACTATCATTTAAAAGCACACTGGACCTCATTTCCTGATATAATTACAATTACATTTTCACTCTTCTTCGGTTTCAGTATAATCAAATACTTCTCATATCACAAAGTGAATTATTATGAGTTTCATCTTTGAAAAAATTGTATTGTTGTTTTTATGGGTTTTTTTTCCTGTTTTTCCATTTCCACAAAATACCAACAAAAGTTGTGTCATCTTTCTCTCTGAAGCTTTGACACTGTGACTAGTCAGTCAGTCAGTAAACATTTATTAGGTGACTATGCACCAGGCATTGTGCCAAGCCCTGAGGTTACCAAAAAAAAAAGACAAAACAAAGTCCCTGCTCTCCAGGAGCTCATAGACTAAGGATGGAGACAATCTATAAGCAACTATGTATATATAAACAAGCTATATACAAGATAAGTTGGAAACTACTAACAGAGGGGAGGAAGGCGCTAGAATTAAGGGAGATCAGGAAAGGCTTCCTATAGAAGATGGGATTTTAGCTGGGGCTTGAAGGAAGCCAGGGATATCCAGAGGGAGAGATGAGGAGAGAGAACATTCCAGGCATGGAGGACAGACAGAGAAAATGACTGCTGTGTCTTCCTGGATTCCCTCTCCTCCCTTTGCTTCTGTGACCCAGCTCTCTGTGGGTTTTCCACCTACCTAGTGAACTATTCCTTCTCAGTCTTGTTTGCTGGATTTTCCTCATCTTCCAGTGCTGAGATAATACTTGTAAAGCACTTGACATAGTCAGTGCCTGACACACAGTAGGCTTAATACATGCCTGTTCTAGGGGCGACTAGGTGGCACAGTGAATAGAGCACTGGTTGTGGAGTCAGGAGGACCTGAGTTCAAATCCAGCCTGAGACACTTAACATAAAAACTAGCCGTGTGACTATGCGCAAGTCACTTAACCCCAATTGACCTCCAAAAAAAAAGGCAAAAAAAAATACATGCCTGTTCCCTTCCTTCTCACTAAAGTGTGTATGTTCTGGGATCTCTTCTTTATACAAATTCTCTTAGAGATCTTATCAGTTCCCAGGAGTTCACTTGTCATCTCTCTGCAGATTACTACCAGTTCTATGTCTCCATCCCTAATTTGTTTCTTGGAATTCTAATCTTGTATTACTAATTGATGACTATCTCCACTTAAATATCCAGTAGGCTTTGAAAACTCAACATGTCCAAAATGGAACTCATTATATTCTCCCAATACTTATTTTTCCTTTATCTCTTATCAGTGATAAAGCTACACATTTCTGTTGATGGAACCAATTAATCAATCAACAAGTATTTATTAAGGGCCTTCTATGTGCCAGGCTACGATCTATCAGTCTATCTATCTATCTATCTATCTATCTATCTATCTATCTATCTATCTATCTATCTACCTACCTACCTATCTACCTATCTACCTATCTACCTATCTATCTATCTATCTACCTATCTATATGCCTATGGGTGGCTCAGTGGAAAAAGCACTGGACCTGGAGTCAGGAAGACCGGAGCTCAAATCCAGCTTCATACACTTATTAGCTGTGTGACCCTGGGCAAGTCACTTAACCTATGTTTGCCTTAATCCCCTGGAGATGGAAATGGCAAACCACTCCAGCATCTTTGCCAAGAAAACCTCATGCAGCATCACAAAGAATCAGATAATACTAAATAGCTATACAACAACTAATAAATAAATATGTATATATGTGGAAAGTTATACTTATACTCAGCTTTGAAGGAAACCAGGGATTCTAAGAGTTAGAGGTAAGGGGAGAATACATTCCAATATGGGTAACAGCCAGAGCAAAGGCACAGAGATAGGAGATGGGATGCTGTGCATGGCAGACAGTAAAAAGGTCAGTTTGACTGGACTATAGTATGCGTGAGAGGGAGTAATGTCTAATAAGTCCAGATTTTTAAATGCCAAACAGGACTTCATGTTTTCTCCTAGGGTAATAGGAGTTACTGATCTTTACTAAGTTGCAAGACAGGGGGGTGGGTGAATGGGGAGTCGGACCTGCACTTTAGGAAAATCACTCTAACAATTGTGCAGTATATAGACAAAGGAGATACATGGGGTAGGGTAACCAACAAGGATGCTAGTGTAATAGTCCAAGAAAGAGGTTCTAAGGGCATAAGTTAGGGGGATGGCTGTGTGGGAGAAGAAGAGGGGACAAATACAAGAGAGGCTGATGTGGAGGTAGAAAGTACAACCCAGTGTCTGAGAACTGATTTCATGTATGTAATCACTCAGTGAGATGGAGGAGTGGAGGATGGCATTATGGCTGGATGACTGGAAGGATGATGCTGGCCTCAAGAGAAATGAAGAAGTTTTGAAAAAGTAGTGAATTAGGATCATCCAGTTTCATGACTTTAGATACAAGCTGACCTAAATGAGAGATGACAGAATCCAAATCCAAAATGACCTTGACAAATTGTAACCCTAGGCTCAGATCAACAAGATAAATTTAAAGTTAAAGTTCTACACTCAAAAATTTAATCAGTCAATAAATTAGCAGGTAATTTTTAAGCACTTACTATATACTTCTAAGCACTGAGCAAACAGCTCAAAAGCAATAGCAGCCCCTTCCTTCAAGGCTACAAAAGACATCTTGGCATAGCAGTTCATATGAAAAAGAGCCAGCAGTCTAGAATTAGCCATCTTATGAAATAGTGAGTTCTCTGTTATTAGAAATATTCGAGGAAAGACTAGGTGACTACTTACTAAGGAGATTTCGTGCATTAAGTGGGAGACTGGACTAGGTGGTCCTAGAGTTGGAAGAATAGAAGCTTTCTTCTAACTCTAATTTCCAAAGAAATGCATGTGTTATAAACTCAAATAATTAAAACTAGTATTTCTATTAAACATTAACTTCAGTAGTCCTCAGGACCAAAAATATGAGGGCATGTAAAGAAGCTAGAAAAGGGAGAAAGGACATGAATTCTGAAATTAGCCACAAATAAGGAGAATGAAGCCCTTTGAAATTTAGTTGACTTGATTTTTGCCTCCAGACAAACAATTTTCGGAGTCTGATTGTCGGTGGTAGTTAAGAGCATTTCTCTAAAGGCTGTCAGCTTCTATTAATGGCCCACAGTGACATCATTGTGGCCCAAAGCCAGCTTCCAAGTCCAGTTTGGATGTATTCCTGGCTCTCTGCCTCAGAAAGGTGGTGAATGGTTAGCCAAAACATTTTCAAATACAGCATTGTCCTAGGCCTATTGGGGGAGGGGTGGCCCTCAGGATGCCAGCATTTCCCTGGCTGACAAGAAGAGATCCTGTCATAGCCAGAGCCTTCTTCACATGTGGTCTACCTGTGATATTTTGAATAGTCAATGAAATTCAGTGAAAGGCAGATGACTGGGAAGTGGATGATTCTGTTTAAGCAAACACACACCATTGCTGTGTTCACCTTGCAATGTCATTCATTCATTTGGAAATTGTTGGTTCCTGGACTTCTCCATTTCGGTGCCTGCCCTCAGCCACACCAGGTGGCTTGTCACCCTTTGAGATTAATGCAAGAATGAAGTTTGCCCACTTGAAAGAATAGTTATACTTGGACTGCCCTTGCCTAGGCCACCCCTTCCACATTCACCCTTGAGCCTATCCCTTCCTTTCTCCTGTAGCAAACTATCTCTTCTACTAGTCAGCCACTCAGTCAGCAAGCATTTGTAAAGATCTTCCTACATGCCAGTCACTGTAATAAGCACTGGGGATACAAGAAGGACAGAGATATAGTTCCTCTCTCCATGTTCTGAAGGTCTGTAAACATGCTCATGTTTCCCTCATCCTGAAAAAGCCCTCCCTTTATCCCCATCCCCACAATCATCCTGTATTCTCCCTTTCATCACAATATTCCTTGAGAAATTCATTGATACTCGGCACCTCTGCTTTCCCCTTACTCTCTTCTAAACCCTCAGGATTTGGTTTCTGTCCTCATCATTTAATTGAAACTGCCCTCTCCAAATTCACTATAAGCTCTTAACTGCTGAACCTAATGGCATTTTTTCAGTACTCAGCCTTTTGCATTGTTTATTGCCTTCTCCCCTTGGAGATTTTCGTCTCTCTAGGTTTTTGTAACACTGTTCTCTCTTGGTTTTCCCTTGGTCCACCCACCCCCTCAGTCTTTTTGGATAGTTCTTTGTCTATGTCATACTGCATAACTGTGCATGTCCTCTAAGGCTCTGTCTTGGGTTCTCTTCTCTTTTGCTCTAGTCCAGCACTTCCTAAACTGTGAATCACAGCTAGTCGCAACCCACAGGTTAAGAAGCCCTGATGGGAATCACAAGAGGAAAAAGTTTAAGAAGCCCTGCAAACTTTACAATTTGGGTGATTTCATTAACTCCCATGGATTCATTTATCTTTTATCTCCATATAGATGATTCTCAGGTCTATATATCCATACCTAGAATCTCTCCTGATCTACAGTTACACATCACCACCTATTTGCCTTTTGGCCATCTAAAAATAGATGCCCCATAGGCATATTAAACTTAATGTGACCAAAATAGAGCTCATTCTCTTTCCTTCCCAAATCCTTCTCTCTTCCAGATTTCCCCATTATTTGTTGAAGGCAGCACCATCATTGACTTCTCACTCTCAATCACTCCACATATCCAATCCATTATCAAACCTCCTTGTTTCTACCTCATCACCTCTTGCAAGGACTATTACAATAGCCTTCTAATTGATCTTTCTATGTCAAGTCTCTCCTCATTCCTACCCATCCTCGACTCCTCCACCAAGGTGATTTTTCTAAAGCATAGTCCTGATCATATCATCCTCCTGTTTAATGATCCCTCCTATTCCAAAGTCAAATATCAACTCCTTTGGTTGTCATTGTTAAAGCATCATAATCTGCCTCCTTCCTAAGCCTCCAGTCTTCTTACACATGACTCCCCTCCACATACTCTACAATCCAAATACACTGACCCACTTGCCATTCCTCAAATAGGATCCTTCATCTGGTGTCTTTATGCCTTTGTATTCTAGGCTGTATTCCATTACTGGAATGCTCCACCTTTTAATTTCCTCCTTCAAGACTCAACTCAAGGGGAGGCCAGGTAGCACAGCGAGTAAGAGCACCGGCTCCAGTGTTGAGAAGACCTGGAGATCGAATCCCGGGCTCAGACACTTAGCACCCACCCAGAAACACCTGGCCGTGTAACCTTGAGCAAGTTACTTAACCCCAATTGCTTAGGGGTGGCCAGGTGGCTCAGCGAGTAAGAGCACTGGCTCCAGTGTTGGGATGACCTGGACCAAATCCGGGCTCAGATACTCAGCACCACACCCAGAAATAACTGGCCGTGTAACCTTGAGCAAGTTACTTAACCCCGATTGCTTAAAAAAAAAAAAAGACTCAACTAAAATCCCAGGTTTCATCGGAGGCAGGAATATCCCTAGTTGTTTGCGCCATTCCCTCCTGTAACCTTTCATCTGCTACTTGAGTATGTATCTCGAATACTCTCATCCACCCGGTCTGCCAGGGACGGTCTTCATATGCTTGGGGAAAACATCCCCCTATGAAAGCAACTGAAGCACATGCTGTGGAGCACTGAGAGCCGGGTCAGGCATGGAAGATGCCAAGGTCATCCACTGTAACCTGGGGCATCACTGGTCCTCCTGACCTTCATCCTGCCCTGGACTTTGATGACTCTAGAAGAGAGAGTGAGATGCTCGACTTTATGCAATATTGCCTTATTTAAATCCAATTCACTTAATGTCAAGACATCAACCCATGATGTCACTGGTCCTCTTCAAAAATGAAGGACCATCAACAATTATGTGCATGTTGTCTTTTCCATTAGAACGTACGCTACAGAATGCATGGAGGACAGGAATCATGTTTTTGTCTCTCTCTCTCTTTTTTTTTTTTCGGTATCTGCAAAGCTTAGCACAATTCCTGGCTCATAGTAAATGCTTGTTGACTTGAGGAAAGCACTTTGTAAAGTACTATATAAATGGGAGTTATTAGTTTAGACTGAAGTTCAGTTGCTGGTAAACAATTCAGAAGGTAAAGTGAAGATTTCAGGTAGCTAGGTGGCACAGTGATTAGAGTACTGGGCCGGAAATCGGGAAGACTCATTTTTCTGAGTTCAAATATGGCCTCAGACACTCGCTAGCTGTGTGACCCCAGACAAGTCACTTAACTCTGTTTGCCTCAGTATCCTCCTCTGTAAAATGAGCTGGAGAAGGAAATGGCAAACCACTATGATATCTTTGCCAAGAAAACCCTCAGTGGAGTCATGAAGAGTCAAATATGACTGAAAAATGACTGAACAACAACAATAGCAAAGGTGAAGATTAGCTTATGAGCATCATCCCTCAGCTCCTCTTAGATTAACCTGAGAAATCATCAGAGGAAAAAAAAAGTTCACATATGGAGTAGAGTAAGCACTGAACAGAAGGCCAAAGGACCCCATGATAGACCCAACTCTGCTCTGTGCCCTTTGACAAAGCCTTACTTGATGTTTCTGGTCCTCAGTTTCTACACTTGGAAAAAAAATTAACAATGTATATTATTATGATGACCATTATGATTATTATTTTTGTATGAAGAGTTCAGTGGTTGTATTATATGATGTCTAAAAAAATAAACTTCCTCTGGAATCAGAAGACCTCTGGCACAAATGGAGAAAAGGAGGCCTTCCAAGGTCAGACAAGGACTAAGTGGCAGAGCTGGGATCTGAGCTCAGGTCAGAGGTGATCAATCTAGAGCAGCAAGGGAAGTGAGAGGTCATCTGGCCTTCATTTTTGGATGAGGAGACAAGAGTCTCAAGGGGTTTGTTCAAGGTCACACAGGGAGTAAATAACACAGCCAAGATTTAACCCCAGATCCCAGGATTCTAAGAACAGGGCTCCAGACTCAGCACTTTCAGGCTCCTGAAATCACATGCAGAATCCAAATCGAGAGCTTTATCTACTGCATTGTGCTTCTCCTCCCAGCCCTGGACCTGGACCAAATGTGTGGGAGCCTCTGAGTATTACACAAACAGGGCATTTACCTGGGGCTCCTGGCTCTCTCTGAGATCACCGTTTGCAAACATTGGCTCAGAGGATGATGAATAACACTCAGTAGTGGAAAAATAGCTCGATGAGCTTCTTTCTGGAGACTCCTGTTATCCAAATAGGGTCAGGAAGAGTCAGACACAATTCCACAACAACACGTTGCCTCTGAGGCTCTTAAAGTTGGAAAAGACAAGATCACACAGTTTAGCAGCAGGGGAGGAGGAACATGGTAGGGCTGCCTGATTTTGGTGTCTCAGAGATGACTGAAGGAAGCAGTATGGTGTAATGGAAAGGAGGAAGAGAAGTACATTCTCATATATAAATATATATGTATATATATATATATATATTAAGCCAAGCTTTATCCTTTTAATTTATAGAACACTGGGCCTCATGTCAAGAAGACCCGAGTTCAAATCTAATCTCAGATATTTATTAGCTGTGTGATTCTGGGCAAATTCTTTGCCTCAGTTTCCTCATCTGTAAAATGAAGATAATTACAGCACTTACCTCCCAGGGTTGTTGTGAAGATCAGATGAGTTAATAATTGTAAATTACTTAGCGCAGTATCAGAAGGTACTGAGAGCTATATAAACATTAGCTATTATTAATATTGGGCAGCTAGGTGGCTCAGTGGATTAGAAGACTGGACCTGGAATCAGGAAGACTCATCTTCCTGAATTCAAATCTGGCCTCAGACACTCACTAGCTGTGTGACCCTGGGCAAGTCACTTTTGCCTCAGTTTCCTCATCTGTAAAAAGGAGAAGGAAATGGTAAACCACTCCAGTGTCTTTGCCAAGAAGACCCCCAAAGAGATTATGAAGCACTGAACATGACTGAAGACAACCATAATTATTATTATTAATTTTACAACATTCAGTTTCAACTGTTTTATTACTTCTCTTTCCATGTACACTGTTGTAACTTCCACTATCACATATGATTTGGGTCCCAAAAGCAAAACTACATCTCTTCCTCAAGATTCTAGGGGTATCCCTGGGGGTATCTCTTCTCTAATGCTATTAGCTTGAGCCCCCATTCTGGTGTGTTCTCCCCACAATGTTTCTCTTAACCAACTAGCATCAATTAACTGTTAAAAAGGAATATTTACTTCCAAGATGTAGCAAGAATAGAACCTAGGGAGGGCAGGCTCAAAGTTAAGCAATTAGCCTCCATCCTTCCACTCTTAGGAAGAGAATTGAGAAGGTCCTTGGGGTGCTAACTTTGGGATATAGTGTAGAATAGAAGAAATAGAATTGAACATGGAGCCTCAGGTCCTGAGTTTGAAACCTGGCTCTGCTATTTACTGCCTGTGTGGTCTTTGACAGCCAATGGATGTATTGCTATAATTCCCTCTTGGTTGCTTTTTGTCTGTGCTGGGTCAAACTGGACACCAAATATTTCACTTCTTCCTGAATGTTTTTGGTGAAGGCTAGCAGGGACTCTAGCCCCTTGACTGCTTTCTTTTTTTTTTTCTTTTTGGAGGGGGGAAGACAGGGCAATTGGGGTTAAGTGACTTGCCCAAGGTCACATGGCTAGTAAGTGTTGAGTGTCTGAGGCAGGATTTGAACTCAGGTCCTCCTGACTCAAGGGCCAGTGCTCTATTCACCCCCTGATTTCTTATACTCTATTTTCCAACCTTTCAAAACGCAAAAGACTATGGTCATTTCCAATGCTCCTTTACCTAAAGCAGAAAAGAACACGTTTAAAGAGTTAAAGAACAGAGAACCGTTTTCATGGGTCACATCTGGCCTCTCTCCATCCATGCTCTTATGGCCTTTAATTCATCCAGGCAAGAAAGAGGATGATGTTGCTGGATTTGGCCAGTTAGTGCCTTTTGAATCCACCCCAATTCTGGCTCAGCAGCCAATCAATAGAGTATCTTTTCATAAAGTGGTCAGCAGACCAAAACCCCTTACAGAATGTATGTGCATGTTCCAAATAGGAGAGGAGCACCCTTCTATTACATTTCACAATGCCTTTCCAGAAGCAACTTCCCCAGCCTTTTCCATATGGACTGACAGCAGGCGGAGAGCACTGCGTGTGCTCTGAGGACAGAACCCCCATCAGTCAGGGCCTGTTTTTGTTTCTCTGGTTCTGTTGAATTGTCTTTTCATTGCTATGTATTCACCCTTTCTTTACAGCACAATAACATTCCACTAAATTCATGTGCCACAGTTTGTTCAGCCTCTTCCCATTGGATGGGTATCTCTTTTGTTTCCAGGTCTTTGCCACTATAAAAGGTGCTGCGGTTAATACTTTGTTGTGTACCAAGCCTTTCTTTTTGTCTTTGACCTCCTTAGGGGCACCTAGGTACCTAGCAGCCAGATCTCTAGATGAGAGGGTAGGGAGATTTGAATCACTTTCTTAGCAAGCTTCCAAATTGCTTTCCTCTACCAAGATTGTGTTAATGAGCCTGTTTTTCCACAATTGTTTCAGCATTGCCTATTCCCATCTTCTGTCATCTTTACCAATTTTCTGGGTGTGTGGTAAAACCTCAGGGTTGTTTTGATTTATATTTCTATTGTATTAGTGATTTGGTACAATCTTCCCTACAGTTGTAAATAGCCTGCAACTATTTTTTTTCTTTTCTAAAAATTAATTTATTTTTAGTTTTAAATATTCACTTTTATAAAATTTTTGAGTTCTAAATTTTCCCCCTTCTTTTTCTCCCCCTTCCCCAAGACAGTATGCAATCTGTTATAGGCTATACATGTTCAATCATATTAAACACATGTCCACATTAGTCACATTGTAAAAGAAGAATCAAAACAAAAGGGAAAAACCATGAGAAAGAAAAAAAGATAGAGAAAATAATGTGCTTCACTCTGCATTCAGACTCCATAGTTCTTTCTCTGGATGTGGATAGCACTTTCCATCATGAGTCTTTTGTAATTATCTAAGATCATTGCATTGCTAAGACAAGCTGAGTCTATCAAAGTTGGTCATCACACAAAGTTAGCTTGTAATTTTTCATTTGAGAAATGTGTCTTCATATCCTTTGATTGATTATTCCTTGGGGGATGGCTTTTGGACCTATGTATTTATATTAGTTACTTATTTACTGGCTATCAGACCCTTAAGAGAAATTTGATGCAAAGATTTTTTTTTTAATCACTTGACTACCTCCCTTATACTAGTTGCATTCATTTTGTTTGTGCAAAAGATTTCCAATGTCTTATAAATGAAACGATTTTTTTTTTCTTTTTGGAGAGGGGAAGGCAGGGCAATTGGGGTTAAGTGACTTGCCCAAAGTCACGCAGCTAGTAAGTGTTAAGTGTTTGACTCTGGATTTGATTCCAGGATTGGTGCTCTATTCACTGCACCACCTAGCTGCCCCCAAATGATTAATTTCAACCTTAGACATTATCTAGTCCAAATCCTTCATTTTACAGATGAGGAAGTGAGGCCCAGAGAGGTTAAGTTACTTGTCAAAGATCACACAGATAATAAATAGCAGAGCCATGTTTCAAACTCAGGACCTGAGACTCCATGTTCAATTCTATTTCTTCTGTTCTTCTGTCTCTCAAAGTTAGCACCCCAAGGGCCTTCTAAATTCTCTTCCTGAGAGTGGAGGGATGGAGGTTAATTGCTTAAGTCTCAGTTAACCTGGGAAGACTTGGAGGATATCAGGGGACTCTGGGAACCCCTAGGCACAAACCCACTGAGCTTAATTAATAATCTGATCTTGGATACTAGAGGCCCAAATAGTAATGTGAATTAGCAAATTCTTGACTCACATAAACCAGATTAGAGCACCTTCTGCTTGGTAATCATTGATGTGGGTCAGTGTGCCACAGGATTATTTTTCAGGCTTGTATTTTTTTAAACTTTCCCTGACAAAAGGTGTGGAGCCCCCAGATTGGTAATACCCTTCTCTATCCTAGACCCCTGGAGATCATAGCAGTTGGCTTAATTCCATAGAAGTCTAATGAAAGCAAGCTGTAGGCTGTTCCTGGGCTAAGATTTCTGTTAAAGGAATGATATTTCCATTCTGATCTCTAAGAGCCAAGTAACACATTCTGCATGAAGAAGATTGCAGTCCTTGTGTGGCAAAGACAAAAACCCAAGTACCAGACATGAGCCAGGGGCCAACTTCAGGGAGCTGGCAAGACATCTGTACCTTGGAACGAACATGCAAATGGCAGACGACCAAGAGTTTTGGAAGAGCTGACTGAATCGGTTTGGGCTGGGACTACAGCTCTCAGAGGGCTGGGATCTGGGGGCAATTGTTCCATATCTCTAGTCCGTGCTGCCTAGAGGATGATGATGTGCTCAATATGAATTAGGGAGAATGGAATAAGCAGAAAGAATAATTAGATTTCTGTTCGTATTCTTCTCATAGCAGATAGATGTCAGCACTAGTCAGAACTGAGGCCCAGTCCTACAGACCCATCAAGGGAAACTGTACAGTCTGGCCAACACCACACTCTGCCCATGCTTGTTTCACTTCCATAATGACATCCGTTAACAGGCTAATTTGGTTTCTTTTAAAAAGGAAGAAAAAAGACTCCCCCCCATATAACATTACACTGCCTCTTAAAAATACACTGGATCTCTAGAGAAAGAACTGACAAATAGACATACATTTAGTGTGATCTTACATATATGCTTATGTGTGTATGGATATATGTCTGCATTATATATATATATATATATATGTGTATATATATATATATATTTGTGTTTAATTGTAGCCTTTTCTAGGGTGGGGTGGGGAGAGAGTGAGAAAAAAATAAAAAATACAACAGAGAAAAACAACAAAAGAAAACTTAGAAGGAAGAGCAGAAATGCTGAGTAGCTTTGAAAACAATGTGTAGGGGTGACTAAGTGGTGCAGTGAATAGAACACTGGCCCTGGGGTCAGGAGTACCTTAGTTCAAATCCGACCTCAGACACTTAACACTTACTACCCATGTGACCTTGGACAAGTCACTTAACCCCAATTGCCCTGCCTTCCCCCCTCCAAAGAGTAAATTAAAAAAAATGGGTAGTATTTATTATGAATTTTTAAAAATTTATTTGCTTTTTTGGAGGGGGGAAGGCAAGGCAATTGGGGTTAAGTGACTTGCCCAAGGTCACATGGGTAGTGTGTCAAGTGTCTGGGCTGGATTTGAACTCAGGTCCTTCTGACTCCAGGGCCAGTGTACCACCTAGCCACCCTGAATTTTTTTTTAAACAGTCTAAAATAGAAATTTATGGTTTTATGTCAAATCCTCTCTTTATATTTTGCTGTATACATGGAAATGTTCTTATTTCTTACTTTGTATTTAAGTTTAAAATGAATAATTTTTAAATATAAAATTTAAAAATAAAAAGGAAGAACATTAGACCCCAAAATATCAACCTAGCACAGCAACAACAAAAACCAAGATCATTTAGATCATAGACTTAAAGCATTTAGAAGCCACTTATACCTTTATTTGCAGATGAGGAAACTGAGGCACAGAGTGGTTAAATCATTTTCCCAAAATCATGCAACAAGTTATCTATGGAAAGATTCGAATCTAGGTCCTCCTCACTAGTTTACTGCCCTGGCCATTGTACATGCTTCCTCCAGCATGGAGTTAGAGAGAGAAGATTCTCAATCATTTGGGGAGGGGTCCTGACCTGTTACTTCATTTGTGTAGGAGACTTTCTGGAGAGGAAACTCCCTTTCCTAATGCAGATCAGCAACTATCCAGCAATTTAAAGTGTTGTCCACTCTATCTGATCAGTTCAGACCATGCTTCACCTCTGATACTACTTATGGGACCCCAGACAATTCATTTAATCTCTGTTGTGTCACAGGCAACCCCTAGGAATTAGCTACTAACAGATGGGTAGGAGCCACTCTGAGGAAGGGAATTCCCCAAGTTGACAGAATCACAGAGAGTTCTTTAAAGTTTGCAAAATGTTTTCCTTATAACAGCCTTTATAGAATAGGTAATATGACAGATGAGGAAACAGATGAGGAAAATATGACAGATGAGTTTCAGAAGGATGAACTAATTTGTCCATCACCTAGTTCACAAAGAGGCAGAGCAAAGTCTCCCAACTCCCAGGTTCTCCCCCATATCACAACTCCCTTTCCATAAACTCTCTTGAAATGAGTAATAAAATATTGGATTCTCTTGGAAAGATTTTTCTACCCTATTCTCACCACCCTCAGATCCATAAAACCAGGAGGAGAAAAATCTTCTTGGAGGCTCAGCAGAGAAATTAATCTTTCCCTTCTTTCTGCTTTTGGCATTTTTTCCCCTCAAATACCAAATCCAGTAAATGTTCTTTAAAATGGAAAGAAAAGCACTCCTGAAGGCCAGAAAGCAGCTTCTCACCCAGTCAGCCAAACCACAAACATCCCCAGAAGTGATTTCATTTTCAATAACATAATGCACTAAAGAATTATCAAACATAAAGTATAAAAGAGGGAATAATTTATTTTTAATTATTTAAATGTCTGTCAAAAGATCTTGAATTTCAGAAAAGAGTGATGAGAAAGGTGGAGTAGGGAGGAAGAGAAACAGATAAAGACATACCCACACATAGAAAAGGGGTGGGAGAAGGGAGGGAGAGCTACACTGTAGCTTAATATTCTAAATTAGGACAAATTGAAATGCCCACCTTTCAATAAAGAAGCATATTTTTGTTGTGGGGTTTTTTTCTTCATCACCTTTGTGAATCGTAAGGTTACAGAGCAAAGAATCATATTTCAGTATGTCTCCAACACTAAAACCTTAGGTTTGTTCTTATCCCACTAACCTGTGTTTCCCTTATTTTTTTTGCTTGGCCAAAAAACCAAAACCAAACACAAATACAGGGAAGAGTTTCCATCGCAAGCTTTTTCTTTTGTTTTGTTTGGGGTGGGGGATGGGGAGTAGGGAATTAGGGGATTTGCCAAAATATAGAATAAAGAAAAAAATAAAATGTGCCTTTCTAGATGCTTAAACTTGGATGAACAAACACATCCTCAGCTATAAGAAGTACCTGAAGATATAAAAACACCCTTTATGAGTGTTAATTGAGGATGACTCCATCCGTGAGCACTGCCCTGGATCCCTTCCATGAAGAAGGCAGCGATAGGGCAAATGGGTAATGACTCAAATAGCCAGGCTACACCTGTCACCTGGGCTGCTTAAAAAAAAAAAACCCTCAGTTTCCAAGACAAAACCAGGTAGAAGATATTGGGGAAGAGGAGATTGCTTAGCCCCATTTAGACACAAACTTCAAAAGTTATTGCCCTTCATAAAAATTTCCCCCTTTTAGGGGCAAATATGGATCAAGGGAACAAGTGTTGATTCTAGAGTCAGAATACCTGGGTTCAAATCCTTCCGCCATCATTTACTAACTGTATAACCTTTGACAAATCATTTAATTTTCCTGGAACTTCATTTCCTTATTTTACAAATGAAGGGGTTGGACTAGATGACCTCTGAAGCCCCTTCTAATAGTGTGAGTGTGTGAGAGAGAGAGAGAGAGAGACAGAGACAGAGAGACAGAGACAGAGACAGAGACAGAGACAGAGGGAGGGAGAGAGACAGAGACAGAGGGAGGGAGGGAGAGAGACAGAGAGGGAGAGAGAAAAACTGACAGACACTAGCTTGATAGGTAAGTAGACAAAAAATTGATACATAGTAGATTGACAGATGGTACTTGCTATATTGTAGCACTGTAGACATAAATAACAGTTAAGGGAGGCCTAGCGCCTCTGCTGTGAGGGCTGCTGAGCCCTTGTCAGGGCTGTTCATCCACCTTTGGTGCCCACCTTGAACAGCTCTCCACCGTGGCTCCAAGAAGCTGTAGTGTGCTCAGTGGCCACACCCTGGGAAAACTGTCTTGGCAGATGGGCTAAATCAGGTTGAGGGTAATCGAGAGGTTTCAAACCTGTTGGTAAATTAGGGGGTAGTGTACCCCAAGCTGGTGGCACAATGGGCTGATGAGAACAATTTATTCCAATGGCCATGAAGACCATAGAAGCAGGTACTGTGGAGTGCTTGGAGCTTGGGTCAAACATCAAAGTCACCAAGGTCATCCGCTGCATCCCGAGTCATCACCGGTTGACCTGACATTTGTCTTGGACTTCCATGATTCTGGACGAGAGAGTGAGGCTCATGCCTTTGTGCAACTCTGCCTCACTTAAATCCAAGTCACTGGAAAGTCATTGGTCCTCTTCGAAATGAAGGACAAACAACTGCTAACCTGCTAACAAGTCCCTCTTCTCCAATCCAACCCCGCCAAAGCTGCCGAATTTATATTTCTAAAACACATCTCAGACCCTATTACCTTCCCTCCTCCTCAGAGATTTTCACTGGCTCTCTGTTGTCTCTAGGATAAAATGCAAAACCCTCAGCAAAAATGAAGGGAGCTCACATTCTAGTGGAGAAGCTCACAGACAAACGGGAACTGAAAGGAGGGAGAAAGGGGGGAAGGCCTACACAGAGGAAAGGCTGCTGGTGAAACGGAATGGTCCAGAGAGTGAGGAGAGGAGCTGAGGGCAAAAGGAGCTCATGAAAGGGCAGTCCAGGCTGAGGACTCACCAATCAAAGGGAAGGATGCCAGGCAGTCATCTCAGGGAGGAGAAAGCTGTTGAGGAGGTGGAGAATTCCAGAGAGTAAGGAGTAGAGCTAGCAGTATTACATCCGTGATCCTAGGCTTCAGAGAATGCCCAGGAGGCCCATTTTAACAAGATTTCTTACTTGAATACTTCAAGAATGTACAATTTTGTCTATGTGGGAATTCCTTCCATTAGGACAAATCACAATCTGCCTATAACTTTAGCATACATGATTTTTGAGAGTTGCTGTGGCTTAAAAAATCATAACCCTGTGGCCACCCTGTCTTAATAACAAAGCACTCAGCTTGGTTTAGGCTAGCTAGTTGACACCAGACATGCAGCCCATCACAGGGAACAAACTAGAAGCCTTTACAGATGGATTAGTTCCTGCCAGAGCTTGCGCTTCACTGGTGTGGCCTTGAACCCAGGGTCACCTCTATACCCCCAATGGGGTAACACGAGAGGATGATAATAAAAGAAACAGGTTTTACTTAAATTTAACTGCTGCCTTAAAATTTGACTTGGCATGTTTCCCCTCCCTATTTGTTAGGGATGCTTCTAGACCCAGCACCATCCTAGAATCAATCATGAGGACAATGATGAAAAATGAAAAAAATGCTCAATGCTTTCATTTCAGGATGGCACTTGAACAATAAGATATTTTTCCTGGAAGTTCACTGACTATAACCAAAAATGCTCTTAAGGAGAGGAAGTACAAAACTCACCACTGCATGTCCAGTGGTCACATTCCATAAGAAAGCCTATTTAAAAGTCAGAAATATAACAAGGAATGGAATCTGCTCAAGGAAGAATCAATGAGAGCCGTAGACGAGACTCAGGTCCCTTTCCTGTTTTAGGCCTCTATACCCTCGCTCTGAAAAGAAAGTGAAGTGAAAGACTAAATTAAGAAACAGGAAGAATTTGTTGTTGGCAAATTCACTCTGCTACAGATGGCTTAAAGTTAAGATTTAAAAGCAATAATATAAATGACTATATTTGACTGGATCATAAAACAAACAACACAGTTACAACAATGTGGAACTGGGATTTGCAAGAGGTCACAAAGTAAGGATGGTTTTGAGGTATGTGTCAGCGCTTTGGCAAATCTTCCCCTAAATATCCTTTTACTCTGAATTAAAAAAAAAAAGTCTTCCCATTTTCCCGCATTAATCAATTAATAAGTCAATATCTATGAAGAACCTATTACGTGCCAGGCACTGTGCCAACCCCTGGCAATACAAAAAGATGCAAAAGAGTCCCTGCCCTCAACAAACTTACAGTCCAAAGGTGGTGTTTTTGCTCTCGTTCTCCAGGAGTATAGAATATCTTGTACATAGATAATTATTTACGTGTTGTCTTCCCTGTGAGAATATACATTCCTCAAAGGTAAAGACTGGTATTTGTCTTTCTTTGTGTCCATTTTGCATAGTGCCTGGCGTATAGTAAGTGCCTAATAAATTATTTTTTAATTAATTTCCTGACAGATTTGATATTTCTGGCCTTTAAGGACAAGAGGGTGTTTGAGGATGGTTTTAACCAACCAGAAGTAACAATGTTGAGAAGACTGGCCTTCTGGAGCCCCTTCTATTATGGGAGGCCAAGAGGAAGCAAGTATCAGGAAAGGCTAATTGGCCTCACCTCCTTTCCTCCCACTAGGCCAACACTGCTCTATGGCAAAAGAAGGGAACCAGTTCCAGTCTGCTCCCCCAGCTTGGGGCTATTGTCGGAACCAGACATTGCAGCAATTTGTCCTTAAGGTCCTTAGGGAAACTTGCACACCTTCCACCCATCATTATAATAATAGTTACTGCTGCATATATTGTATTGATGTTACATATATAATCACATGCATGTATTAGCAAAAATGTTTAACTGGAGCAGTTGCTAAGCAGTACTTCACAAATGGGGAGGTGGCAAAGTGGATAGAATGCCAGACTTGGAGTCAGGAAGACTCCTCTTTGTGACTTCAAATCCGGCCCCAGATACTTCCTAGTTATTCGGCCTTGGGCAAGTCACTTATCCCTATTTGCCTCAGTTTCCTCATCTGTAAAATGAACTGGAAAAGGAAATGGCAAGCTACTCTAGAATTTTTGCCAGAAAACCCCAAATGGGGTCATGAAGAGTCAGAAGTGACTAAACAGCAACACTTTATAAATAATAATAATTTTAGGTATTTAACAAAATTATGAAGCATATGGGGCAGCTAGGCGGTGCAATGAATAGAGCACTGGCCCTGGAGTCAGGAGGACCTGAGTTCAAATCCAGACTCAGACACTTAACACTCACTAGCTGTGTGACCTTGGGCAAGTCACTTGACCCCAAATGCCCTGCCTCCCCCCTCCAAAAAGCAAAAAAATATATAATTTCTGAAGCATATTATTAGCCCTCAGGCCTGTGGTCTCTTTATAGACTCCAGTAGATTAAGTACTCACTCAAAGGCCTTGAAGGTAGAAGAGTCTATATCTCCTGGTAGTAGAATCACCATGGCATTTAACACCCAGACCAGTTTCCTTTAGACCACACAAAGCTATACCTTTCTTCATCAAGTTAAAACTAGACAGGAGACAGACATTCAAACTTACCTAGGCAGTGAATTATTGAGGACTGCTCTGGATACCAATTATGGAGAAGTCAGTAGTAAAGCAAACAGCTAGTGACTCAGGTAGCTAGGCTACACCTGTTAACTTGGCTGCTAAAAAACAAACAAATTCAAGCCAGGCAGTGGATGCTGGGAAAGAAGAGATTGCTTCTCTCTATTTACACACAGACTTCAGAAGCTGCTCCATAAACTTTTCCCTTTTTAGGGTAAAGTGAAGGTGCTGATTCTAGAGTCAGCAGACCTGGGTTTGGAAGCACAGCTATCACCAGCAAGTTGACTATCTTCCCTCCTCTAGATGACACTAGAAAGAACACTGGTTTTTAAAGTCATGGGACCTGGATTCAAATCCTACTTCTGGTATGAACAACCTGACACTGGGCTCATCATTTATGCCCTTTATCTTCAGTCTCCTCATCTATCAAATGAGGATGGGGGTACCTCCTGTTTCTGAATCTATGATCCTTTGACTATTCCCCTCCTTTCACTCTGTCAAGGCAAGCCAATGGAGCTGCCCCCAGGAAATAAATCAACTAAATAATCTAAGGCAAAGAGGGGCATATAATGTCAGTTGAATATAAAATCTTCCCTGCCCATTAATAGGCCTCACTTGGAGTCCATTAAGGGAAGCTTGCTCAGGGGAGGCTTGCTTGTAGGAAGGCTTTCGCACCTTTTGCTCATTTCTAATTAGGCACTGAGTCACCAGGGTTGTGATGGTTTCTTTCTCTGAGAAGTGTATATACATACACTCTGAGTTGGTATTTTGCTTTGGGGGCTTGCTTATGAGGAGGATCTTGTGATTGCCTGGTACAGATTCTGAGTAGCCATTGTGTTCAGAATTCCCAACTGCTCAGATGTAAAGGCTCTCTCAAATACAGGGATGTATGTAAAGTGTATAGTTGATTCAGGCAGTAAGAGTCTGTCTGTTGGTCTTTATTTCTCTCCTTGTATTTTCTCTGAAATTCATGGTGCTGACTTTTCCCCTAAACTAGTAAATTAATTAAGAAAAGATTGTTGACCCCTTAAACAGCTATCTTTCCTAGTAAAGGAGATGTAAGAACCTGTGGCAGCAGCCATCCTGGGTAAGCCAGTGTGACTGTCTCTATAGGGCAGAGTGCTACATTAAATAGTATGACTAGAAAGGAGTGTGGTGAGGTGGATGACAGTGAGTATGGAGCACCAAGGAACACACAATTCCAAGTGACTCCCTGTGTTACTAGCTCTTAAATTTATAGTATAGACACTTGCCTATCTGATACCCAGTGACTTCACTTCTCTGGTGTTCCTAAGCATGGCACATGGAACCAAAGTTTAGGTCTGAGAGCAGCAGAACCCCCCAGCTATGGCCTTTCACACTGAGGTGAACACTTGACAATGGGGGGAGGCAGTTATTTAAAGGAGGAAGAGGGGCCTTGATCATTTGGAATAATTAGCAACTGTTCTGTGCAATCCCATGACCATAACAGGTATCTGAGATCCGTGGGTATTATACCTAAATTAGGCAGAGGATGCCCTTGTGAAGGCTCACTGGAGGTGACCTCCGCTTGGAAAAAGAAAGCAGAAATAGGCTTTGCCCTCTGTCACATGGTGGTTTGATCAGGATGAGTGCAGCTGGGATCACAAGCATCACAGAATCTCCCATCGGGAGGGACTTTGGAGGTCCCCTGCCCCATCCCCATCTGCTCCAGTCCGCACTAGAAGAGAAATCCCCTGCACCTCATCCTCAGCAAGTGGCCATCCTCCCTCCACCGGAGACTTCAATGACAAGGAAGTCACTATTTCCTGTGGCAGTCAATTCCAGTCTTGAAGAATCCTAATTATGAGAAAGTTTTTGTTTTGTTGTTTTGGTTTTTTCCCCTTCTTAACATCAAGCTTAAGTTTGCCTCCTCACAACTTCTACCTGTACTGCTTCTACTTCTGCTCTCTGGGTCCAAACAGTCCAAAAGAGTCTGTTCTTTCTCCTTAGCCATGGATAATACAAAGATGGGACATAGGAAAAAACAACCCCCCCCCTCCCCAGGAGCCTCTTTGCCACCCTCCCCATCAGGAAGCAGTCTGTAATAGCAGATGGAGTGAACATATCCTCCTCTGCCCTGCTCACACTCAGGATCCTGGCTGGAACCCTGCCCAGAGGTTTCCAGACAGAGGCCTAGCAATGGGGGCTGGTAACCCAACTCAACGGCCTTCTACCTCCAGTGTCCTACTGACTGACAACAGGGGGTGGGGAGGAGGAGGGGGCAGGGTACATGGGGGATAAAGGAGGTTTGACTGAGTTACGGCACTATGTGAATAGAAGCTCTATCTTCAAGGCAAGGAAGCAAACAAGAGACTAGGTCCCCATCTCTCAGCTGTGCCAAGAGCTCAATACAGTATCATGGCCAATCCAGATTTCTTCTGAGGAAGTGACTTAGCCATTAGACTTCCTTTGTTCTCTGCAGGCTCAGTCCTGGCATCTTTACCACAGGGATCCTTTGGCACTAGTCTACAGGCCTGTGAGAGGTAAAAGTCATACTACGACTGCCCTCAAAAGAGAAGAGCCTGCTGCAGCAGGGAACCTAGGACCTCTGCCACTCAGGGAGCCTGTTTAGGCTATGGATAGTAGAACCAGGAAAGGAAATGGTTTCAAGAGAAAAGGACAGGTTCAGGAACCACAACTGAGTCTTCAGTCACTGGCTGAATCCCAACTACCCTTGAAGAGGAAGAAGGATAGATAGGCCAACTTGGAACTTAGGTCCTTGACCACCTTGTACCTTTGGGACCAAGTTGGGTTTTGAAGCAGGTGTTTCATGCTCCATAATTCAACCAATTTCTCATTTTAAAAATAATTCATAGGATCACACATCTCTGATCCTATTCAACAGCAACAAAAGACAAAGCACTCTCAGGCACATGTTCACCCCAGCTGTTCCAGGCTCCACCCAGCGCCCTAGGGTACTTGGGCAGAATTCCATATTGCTGGCTACCTTAATCCCTTAGCTCTGTCTCTTTTACAGTCTGCAGCCATCATTTCATTATTCAAAGGGTTTGATATGTGTGGATGTAGCCAATTAGACTCTTGGCTTAGATCCCACCCACTGGAAAACTTCACCCTCTTCTCTGCTGCATTTCAATAACATTTGCTCACACATAGCTCTATATCATACAGCAAATTAAAGCATTGTTTTTGGTCTGGACTATGATTTCACAGCTGTAGAGATCTCCTTGTGAGGAAACTCCCTTTACCAATGCATATCGATAACTTATACAATGGAAGTCTTAGAGAGTTACTTGGGGTTGACTGACTGACTGAAGTCCTGAGTGATTAATTTACCTGGGACAACAGTCAGTTTGTGTTAGACATCTGCCTGGAATCAAGGTCATCCTGACACCTTGGCTGGTTGTCTAAGCACTACACCACACCCTGCTCATATAACTATATTCAGTCCTTTAATCATAACCATAGGGGAAAGAAGGAATAATGACAAATATATTAAACATTTAGCACTGGAGCAGGAACCTATGTTCCTTTCTTGGACTAAATACTTTCGGTTGGTAGGCATATTCAAAGCACCCAGGTCAGGTGCTCATGTTCAAATCACCTAACCCTTCAGTCTTAAGGAGGGAAAGGGGCCAGCCACTAATGCAATCCCAAAAGCTAAATAAATGCCAGACTTTTTGGGTAGATTCCATCTCGGTGTATGTCTCCCCACATTTCTGACTCAGGGCTCTGAGTAAGTGGTCAACCCATTCCCTTTCCTCAAATACTTGAATTGGGAGGTAGAATCTGAGCACCTGTAGTTTGGGTTTTTTTTTCCCTTTCTTGAAAAGCCTCACTCCTCATCCTACATCTCTTCCGGCTGGGCTGAATCTGAGTGCTTGTTCCCTAGTGCTTTCCAGCATTGTCTCAGCAGAGCCAACTCAAGGCACAAGCCAGTGGCTCATTCCCTGAGCTCATTTCCTCTTTTTCCCCCTTTCCCAGTGGGGCAGGCTGGGTAGAGGGTTACAGATATACCCCAAGTTAAACACAGTTAAAATGGAACAATAAGAACTTTAACCCCACCCTAGCTGCATTACTATAACTTCTTTTCTGTGAGAAAAAAAAAATTAAGATCAGAATAATAAAAGCAGAGAAAAGACATTTTCCTTCAGTTTTCTTGCTATTAAATAAAGAACTGTTTTAATGTTTCACAAGAAGTCAGCATGTTAGTTTTGGCCTTGGAAAAGGGTAGAGAAAGTTTCTGAACAGAGATGTTGAGATTAGATAAGCATTGATTTATGATATCATAAAAAGGTACTATTTTCCTTGGAGATTAAATTCAAATGCTCTGAGAAAAGACTTAATGTTTTATTTTTAATTCTTATATCTTCCTAGAATTTATTTTTGCCCCTGTAGGTAAGACCTTTCCAACAGATTCCAATTTACATGAAGAAGCAGCTGCAGATCTGTGTGCTTTTTCTGGGAGCCTGGAAGGAGAGAGCAATAATGCTCACCAGAGTATTTTCGATTGGAACCACGCTTCCAAGGCCAGATGTTGGCACATCATTATTTTCATATTATCATTTGAGTTTCATGAGTGGTTAGTCAGAGGTTAGAACTTTGCTTTTAGGGAGCCAACGGCACTACTCCAGAGCATTTCAGTATTTCCACTGACCAACATGGCTGCCTGGTAAATTCATGAAAACTAAAACTTCCTGAAGAAGGGACCAGATGATGTTTCCACTGCTGTGGGTACAGAAGGGGGACTGTGTTCCATTTTTTTCTCTAGAAACCAACCCCTTTCCTCATCCCATGTGACCCCCAAGCAAGAAGTCTTGGAAGAGGTAGGTAACCTTGTGAATTTTCATCATGGGTTTTGATGATGGTTTTTTACCAGCAGGGCCCCCAATCGCTAACAATCGCCCCAGATTTCAGTCAAAATCATTTGCCTGTGCATATTAATCATTTGTCTGTGTACATTGTCTCTCCCCCAGGGCAGTTAAGTTGCACAGTAGATAGAATGCTGGATCTGAAGTCAGGTTGACTCATCTTTGTGAATTCAAATATAGCTTCAGACACCAGTTGTATGACCCTGGGCAAGTAATTTATCCCTGTTTGCCTCAGTTTCCTCGTCAGTAAAATGTACTGGAGAGGGGAATGGCAAACCATTCTAGTGTCTTTGCTGAGAAAACACCAAATAGGGTCACAGTCAGACATAACTGAAATGACTGAACAATAACAACAACAACAAATTTTCTTTCCCCCTCTCCTCTTAAAAATGTAAGCTTCTTGTGGGTGAGAACTATTTTACTTCCTTCTCGGAATGACCAGTGCTCAGCAGGGTGGCCTATAATAGGTACTTACTAAATGCTTATTGACTGATTTCAAAGAGGAAGTGGACACTGAAACCATCCAACTGTTTTCTCCTTAAGGGCAAGAACTGTGTTTTGCCTCCTTTAGAAACCCTAGTGCTTAGCACTGTATCTGGGACATATGAGGTGTTCAATACACGTTTATTGATTGACTGGATGCTCAGCACCAGCCTGTTCAGCTGCTTTCCCAGTCTTCTCCATTTTTGTGTTGTTCTTAAGGACACCCAGTTTCTGGAAACACCACAGTGTCCTTAAGGATAACACAACAATGAATTAAATTGTCTTCCTTGAGCATTCCAAGTCCGTGGCAGAATTCATTAGGGAGAATAATTTAAAAAGGGTAAATTTACCACAGTGGGCACAAGAATGCAAACTCAGTCACTATCAAATAGCATAGCTAATCAAGAAATCCATATATTTTCATTGCAGAGGGAATTCCCCGGTGAAGAAACTAACTTTACCAACAAAGTTGGCACTTTCTCTCCAAGTGATCATCTTAAATGATGGAAGGTTAAATCTCTTGCCCAGGACCACACAGTCTGTCAGAAGTGGCCCTGGAAAACAGATCTCCCTGATTTAATTTTTAATTTTTTTTTGGAGGGGGAAAGGTAGGGCAATTGGGGTTAAGTGACTTGCCCAAGGTCACACAGCTAGTTTTATGTTAAGTGTCTGAGGCTGGATTTGAACTCAGGCCCTCCTGACTCCAGGACCAGTGCTTTGTTCACTGTGCCACCTAGCTGCCCCTCTCCCTGATTTTAAGGACAGTTCTCTATCATTCCTGTGTTAGTGTGTGTGTGTGTGTGTGTGTGTGTGAGTGTGTATGAGAGAGAAAGAGAGAGAGATGCTGCTTCAAATATAGTTATTGGCTTACAAACAATTCAGTTAAACTCAATGTTTAATTAAACATTTAATTAAAGGCTTACTTTTGTTCAGGGTACTTTTGTTCTGATCCAGGATGAGAGACAACATGGATAGCAGGAGTGTGGGGGACTGGGAGGCAGGAAGCCCTTGGTTTAAATGGCTCCTCTGACACTTTCTAGTCATGTGACCCTGGGCAACCTTCATTCAGCCTCTCCAAATCTTAGTGGCTACATCTGTAAAGTAAGGAGCATCATTCCCATAGCATATATCCTCTGTGACATGGGGATAATAACAACTCTAGTACCTGCCCCTCAGGCTTTCCATTGTAAGGCTTAAGGAAGATAAGCCATGTCAAGCTCTTTGCAAACTTTAAAGGGCCATACAGATGTGAGCTATGATTATTATGTTGTCAAAAGCTTCCCTTCCTAACTTGTTCCATCAGTTACTCACAGGACTCTTTTCCCACAATTTGACTTACTTAGGGCCAATTCATCTTTGATCTCTAGTATCTCCCTCTTTTCTACTGCCTCCTGTTGAGCCTGATCAACCACTGGCTAATTTCCGAGACAGGCACTTCTCATTATCTTTGTCTCATGAGTGGTCACACTACAGACACCAGTTACAGATATGGTGCCTTATTATAAATCAGGAGTGGGTGATCTGGAAGCCCAGATACATGCCTTGATTTCTCATTTACAATTTGTCTTTGAATAGATGAGACAGTGTCTAATTACTCCTTAGTACATGTATATGTCTGGGTACTAGGTTTTCTTAAGTGATTCCTGAAATGATAATAATAGCTAACATTTATACAGTGCTTACTATGTGTCAGGCACTGTGCTAAGCACTTTACAATTATTCCTGTAACAACAACCCTGGGTTTTTTTTTTGTCATGTCTTACTCTTTGTGACTCCATTTAGGATTTTCTTGATGAAGATACTGGAGTGGTTTTGACATTTCTTCCTCCAGCTTATTTTATAGATGAGGAAACTGAGGCAAACAGGGTAAAATGACTTGCCCAAGGTCACACAGCTAGCAAATGCCTGAAGTTAGATATAATTTCACTGCCAATGGCTCTAAGCTATAGGTATGTATGTGATGACACTCCCATCCCAAAAAGAGCTACAGGAATTTGAGATATACATTGAACACCTGCTTGGTAGTCAGTAGTGTCTATCTAGAAGTGGCAGAAAGGCATTTACAGTCACCCATACGGGTCTGTGATGATTCAGATGAAACCAATTTGTCCAATACTTAAGTACGTACGCTGTGCAAAGCCCTCACTAGATCCTGAGGTCAAAAAACTCTTAGGATAAAATGTTTAGATTAGTTGAGACTTCTTGGTCCAGTATCTTATCTTCAAAGCCACCATAGCCCCTCCCTAGCACTGTGAATAACTAAATGAATGGTTGAGTATCACAATCAGCTGGGATGCCAAAATGGAGACTGTCCACCCCTTGGCCAGGACAAACAGACAAGAAAGCGGAATGTATAATCACGCAAACCCCAAATATGAGGTAGCTCAATTGGAATGGAAAGGTTCTGTTTTTATGGCTGATTCTCTATTCACAACATGAAGTCATGGATTGAAATAATACTTGGCCACTTTTCCACGTGGGGGAAAATGTCTGAGGATTCAAAAACAAGGTAGAGACACAAAGGCTGTGCCTCCAGCATAGTCAGAATGATCCTGGATGGAGATAAATCAGGTCCCACAGGAATCACTGGTTAGGGTCTCACCTTGCTTAGCACTCCAAATGATGGCAAATTAAGGCTTAATACTCTTTTAGAAACGTAGGCACAGACAGAAAGCAGATAATGGCAAGGGACACACTCTTGACATGGCATGGCCCGTGAGTATGTAGTCTGGTCACTCTCTCCTCTCTTCTGACTCCCTCACCCCGTAATTTTCTAAATTACCCAGAGATAAATTTATAGTAGTTCTTCCTTTAAAATTCATGTCTATCAGTGTACAGCAATATGGCAATGAGTATGTGCTATGTGGTGCTGGGGTGAAGACTTAGAAATGGGAGCTGTGGATTTAGGAGAGAAAAGTGGGAAGTAGAGAGGGAAGGTAGGAGGGACTCATTTACATCATTCCAGCCCTAGGAAAGGATGGGAGATAGAGGGAGATTTGGATGTAGCTATATAAGCAATGACTTCATCTGTCACACATATACTCACCCTCCTTTTTGCTTAGAAGGCTAATTCTTTTCATCTGCAAGGAATATGAATAGTTACTGTAACTAACTTATAATCTTTTGATGGAATATAATTTTGAAGCTATAAAACAGAGGCAATTTTACAAAAAAAAAAAAAAAAGAATTTTATACGCCCAAGCCAAGGAGTGAGTGGTTTTGTCTATATTGGGCTGGCCAAGAGATTTAGGAAGCTACATATTATGGGATATAATGTCAATGAGTACATTGTTGACAGCTATTTCATCTGCAGTCACCCTATGAGATGGAAACTGCCAGAAACAATGGTGGAGTGAAACTGTTTTCTCTTACTGCAGTGAAGTCTTTGCAAAATATGGTTTCCATTCTCTTATACGTCCTAAAAGTACTTTTTTCCTTTGGCAGAGACAGATTTTTCCAATATAAAGGAAGGTAACCAGGCCTAAGAAGAATCTGAAGCCTAAGAACCACCAATGAGACTTTCACTACTTAATTTGGAAACACTCGCATTGGCTCTGTTCTCTGCTCTGATTTTTCTCAAATGTTCTTCGTGTCTAAGATCTTGTTCCTTTCCTCCATCCTGAAGTTAACAAGAACTCCAGATACTGAAAATGTATGGAAAGGAATGGGGAACTTCAGGAGGACAAGAAGGCTCCTTGGTTCTGGGTTAATAAATATTTCATTCAGTGAATTCATTATTCCTATTGAAATATACTGCTCAGATTACATGTGGAGCACTGTGTTCTGGGAAGAACAGTCACACGCCATAGAGTATTTCAAAGAGGGTGACAAGATAGCAGTGGGTTTTTTAGTGCATGCCATTTAAGATGAGTCAAAAGACATGGGGAGATTTAGTCTAGGGAAGAAAAGATTAAAAATTGATTTTTTTGGGGGGGAGAAGGTGGTTCAGGGAGGGAGACATGATAGCTGCCTTCAAGCACTTGAATGAATGAATGAATAAGCATTACATTAGATTTGAACTTTGGAACCCCAGGAATCTGAAGGCTCAGACAACACTAGGAGATCCCCAAGAAACTGCCTCCTTTGGGGAGATTGGGAGCTCTAAGATGGAAAACTTGCCTTTTTTTTCCTCCAAAGTATCTGAAACAACTGGAGTATCATTTCCTTAATACTTTTCACTGAAATAACCATTACAGATGTTAATTTGTTAAATGTTCACTGATACTGGGTCCCTATATTAAAAAGGAATCTGGCTAATATAAAATAATTGGGAAGATTCAAAAACACTTTCATCTCCTTATAGATGCTAATAAAGTTGATGAAAGATATCTCATTTAAAAGAAGACATAATTAGTATTGATCATGGCAGAGTAAACAAGACCCTAGCCCAATAATTAATTCTGACTAATTTATTACTATTTCATGCTGAAGATATTAAGTATCATTAGACTTTTAGCCTTTGGGTATACCTATTTATCCCTTTATACTTAAAATTATACTATTTACAATAATTACACCAATAATAATGGTGATGCATATATATGTTCAAAGCATACTTTTTTTTAGTCAATAGAAAGAAAAGTCAATAGATTGAGATGTTGAATTTCAAGCTAAAAATAAACTGAAAATTCTCCCTTTTTTTTTTTTACTGTTACATAAGGAATAGGACCAATGTTCCATGGATAAACAGGACCATTTTGTATCAACAGATTCCTTTTTGTTCTCCATGGTGGGCTGAAACTCCTCAGGGATTTCTTTTGTTAGAAGGCCCAATCAGTCCCTGAATCAACCCATGCTGTGCTTACTATTCAGGCCAGATTATTGCCAAGTAGTTGGAGTAGTCAAATTCCCACAGCCTGATTTTCTATAAAAATGCTAAGCAATTGATATGGAAGGAAGGTACACAGTAAAATTGAAGGTGAATGATTTAGCCTAGTAACTTTCTGTTGAGGCAAAACACATCCATAAGTTTGCAATGTAAGGATTGGCCAAAGAAATTTTTCTAGAGCAAGATGACCCCAGTTCACCTCTGTATCATCTTCTCAAAAGGGAACAGTAAGTGCTACCTGTTGCTTGAGGCTGAAGGGGATGTCAGGAAGTCCAGAGTCTGGATCTAAGTCTTCTCTCTATGCTTTTGTGTTTCTATTCTAGCATGGGGGTAGTGGCAACTTCTCAGCTGTGGACCCAGAGTTGGCAACCTGTGCCAATCCCTGAACTATATCTGGTCATGGAAGTTTGCAAAGGTTCCATTCTGGGGCAGCCTAACGTCTCAAAAGGGGAAGTAGGTTCCCCAGTTTTCAAATTTATTGGCTTGCTACTCAACCCTCTCTACCCTGCCCCAGCTACTACCCTATGTACAACATAAATTGAGTCTAGAATAGGAAAGAAAGCAATGATAAACATAAGAGGATCACAGCATTCATGAATAAAATTATTTAATTAGGATTCCATATCTTAATATATTATTTAGCACTAGTACAATCATCTGGAAGTCTAATATCTAAGCCTTGTTAGGACATAAAGCAGGTTTTTGCATAACCTTTGATTGTAATTGACCTCATAGACCATTGTGAGCTTTTGGGTGGCTTCTCTGGTGGTGACTCTTCCTCTGGACCCAGCACACTCCTGGTGCTGCTTAGGCAGGTGCTCTCTACAGCAGCCTCTACTCCCACCTGCTCTGGGCCTGGAGAAGGAGAAGAAACCAGGCCCAGACTCACAAGATCAATGCTAAAGAAAGGAACCACACAAGAGAGGTAAAGGCATCCAGCTAACTGAATGTATTTATGGTCAGGATAGAGAAGGACTTCCCCAATCTTTGATGAAATAGCATCTTGTCACCTGGGGAACTGCATCCCAGAGAGCTGTCAGCCCAAACTTCCTTCTTCTGGTAGGAGTGGCATATCATATAATCAATCAGTTCTGCTTCAGCAGCCAATTAGCAGATACTCATCAGAGGAAGTCAGTACATATCTTCACACGTTGAAGAGTGAGGGAGAGTGGAAGGGCCCCAATATATTATAAATTTACATCTTCCTGCAGCAGCGAGGTGACACAATGGATAGACTCATCTTCCTGAGTTCAAATCTGACCTCAGACACTTACTATCCATGTGACCCTGGGCAAGTCATTTAACCCTGTTGCTTTAGTTCCTCATAGGTAAAAAAAAAACTGGAAAAGGAAATGGCAAACCACTCCAGTATTTTTGCCAAAAAAAAAAAACCGAAACCCTCAAATGGAGTCACAAAAAGTCAAACAGGACTCAAAAATGACTGAACAACAAAAATTGCCAAATAGGAATGTTCTTGATACTGTACTTGAGCCTTAAGCAGAGCTCTAAGAATCCTTATCAGGTCCAAAACAATGCACTTGCTAATTTCAAGGCACTGTTTTAGGTAATAAGGATGAAAAACTATAGGAATAAAAAATGTGCCTGCCTTCAAAGGTAAGTTCAGAAGTGATTAGAAATTTCATTATCGCAGCCACACTCTGGCAAAATCTACTCCAAACTTAAAAAGTATCAGGAAAAAAAGGGAATCTCTTCCCAACAGGGGGGAAGTCCTTGAGGGCAAGTATGATTTTTTTTTACCTTTGTACTCCCAGGGCCTAGCCCAAATGCTTGTTTTATTGAATTAAATCAAATGAATTTTTCCTACTTGTAATGTCATCCATAGGCTACTAAATGTGGGCAAAATTGGGAACCTGCCTGGGACTTCTGGGATGTCTCATGTTCTACTTCAGTTATATAAGCTCAGGTCTGGGCACTATTCCCTGAAAGGATGGTGAGAGAGCAGCTAGAACAAGAGCTGCTCCATATACAGGTCAGGCCAAATCTTGGTCAGATGTCTTCAGCTTCTCTTTGAACTTTTCCAAACTTTTCCTTTGAGACCCTTCTAGGCCAACGGGGCCTATTTGAAAAGTCAATGTCCTATGACAATATGTTTCCTACTCCCCCTTTCTCCCTTGAAAACTAAAAAATTTGTTTGTTTCCTGAGTTTAGGTGTTGGCTCTTAGGTCCAAAGTAAATTATTGAGCCCTGGCTTAAAGATGAATCCTGGAAAGAATACTAACCTAATGCAGTGAATGATTGCCACAAAGAGATACTGTAGCATTCCCAGAAGAAAATCCTAATCGAAATCCAGGTAGCTGTTGTCTAGGCTTCCAGATAACAATCCTTCCTTCATCAATGAGTTTAGTCCCTAGCTCATAATTTTTCTCTCTGCCTCAACTCCTGCCTTTTTACTAGGGGATTTCCACATACATATTGGCTCTCCCTCAAACACTTTAACCATTCAGTTCTTCAACCTCCCACCTCAGATACACACAAATATGGCTATACCCTTGATCTTGTTGTCATCTACAAAGGCATCAGATCTATGTTCAAGAAAAGTATGAAATCCCTTCATCTTACAATATTTTGGCTTTCCACTTCTCCCTCTGCCTTTCCTTACCAATCCTTACTCCTTGTCCACACTATGACCTTCAATCCCGCGACCCCTCAGTTCTCTCCCAGGCCATTACCTCTTCACTAGCCACTGTCTTCACTTTCCCCATTTTGAGCCCTTGGTAAATCAGTTTAACTCTATACCGTCCTTCTTCTTTTGTCCCCTTATCATATTGTCAATTGTACCATGCCAAAACTCAGCTTTGGCTCCTACGCACGTGTTGTTGAGCAAAGTCGAAGAAAATCGTGTAACTTCTGGCTGTGTTCACTACAAATCGATGTCACTAAACCTCAACTGGGCTCCCACTGCTGTCAGGCAATCCTTATCAAATCCTTAGGTCACGCTCCACAGTTGCTCTTCAAAACTTTTTCAACTCTTCTCAAACTTTTCTTGGCTCTTCCTCTCTCATCCTCTCAGCTGAGATTTTTCCTCATATTTTACTGAAAAAAAAATCAAGGCATTCATCATGAACTCCTTCTTCTCCCCTCTTCCTTATCTCATATCACTCAAAAGTCTTCTGCCACTATCTCCTTCATCTTTGTTTCCCATGATGAGGTAGCCCTATCTCTTACCAAGGCTAACCCCTCTACCTGCACAAGTGATCCCATTCCACCTCATTTACTCGAATAGACTGTCCCCTCTGCCACCCCCATTCTATCACTTATCTTCAATCTCTCCCTGTTTACTGGATCCTTCTCTAC
This sequence comes from Petaurus breviceps papuanus, assembly GCF_028583685.1. Taxonomy (NCBI): domain Eukaryota; kingdom Metazoa; phylum Chordata; class Mammalia; order Diprotodontia; family Petauridae; genus Petaurus; species Petaurus breviceps. Next base: position 39,137,796 of record NW_027185903.1, read on the forward strand.
TGCCTACAAGCATGCTTATGTTCCTCTGATTCTCAAAAAACTCAACCTTTTGAGGGGGCGGAGTCAAGATGGTGGAGTAGAAGCAGGACCTCCTCGCTGCTCCTGCTTCCACCTTTCACAATCCATGTAAAAAGGGGACTCTAAACAGACTTTGGAGCTGCAGAACCCACAAAACAACACAGAGAAGCTAACCTCCTGCTGAGGACAGCCCAGCAGGCTGGCAGGAATTGGCTAGTGCAGTGCTCTGGGAGCAGAGCCCAGGCCTGCAGGAGGAGGAGGTTTTGGCCCCAGGGTGGGCCTGACCAGCTGCCGGCTAGAGGGACTCCAGATCTGCAGCAGCTGTGACCTTATCCAGATTTATCAACACATATATGCGAAGGACAAAGTGAGAGGTCAGTGCAGTCTGGACTTTGGGACCTAGGGAGTGAATGACTTTTGCCCCCAGGGTGAGAAGCCATTGAGACACCAGCACGGCCAGCCAGTGCCAAGTGGCAGCTTCAGCTCCTGGCCTGCAGAGTGTAGGGGGACCAAGTGCCAGTCTGAGGGGTAATTGCTTTTGCTTTAACCTTCTTCGATCTGTATTGCAATCTAGGGTGGAGGCCCTGGGGTGTGTGTCCAGCTTGCCAGAGCATGTGGGAGCCTCAGAGAGGGCACCTATCTAATACCTCCGGCAGCTGAGAAAACCCCAGCATTTGGGATGAAAGCTCACCTGTCTGGTGGCAGAGTCCTACTGTGGCAAAAAGCCCAAAAGTCAAGTGACTGAGTGGCAACATGACCAAGCAAAGGAAACAAAGCAGACAGAAGATTCCAACATTAGGCTCCTATTTTGAGAACAAAAAGAAGCAAAGCATGGAACAGGAGGAAGACAGGGAAGTCAGAATTCCTGCACCAAAAGCTTCAAAGGAAAATACGAGCTGGTTACAGGCCATAGAAGACCTTAAGAAGCAGATAAGAGAAGTGGAGAAAAAATTGGTAAGAGAAATGAGAACAATGCAAGAAAATTATGAAATGAGAGTCAACAGCCTGACTGAGGAAAATCATACCTTAAAAAATAGACTGACTTAAATGGCAAAAGAGGCTCAAAAAGGCAATGAGGAGAAGAATGCCTTAAAAAGCCGAATTTGCCAGATGGAAAAAGAATCTCAAAAGCTCACTGAGGAGAATCATTGCTTCAGAGTTATATTGGAGCAAATGGAAGCTAATGACTTTATGAGAAATCAAGATGCTGTTAAACAGACCCAAACAAATGAAAGAATAGAAGGCAAGGTGAAATATCTCATGGGAAAAACCACTGACCTGGAAAATAGATCCAGGAGTGTAATGGGAATGCAAATTTGAAAGATCTTCCCTGCCCCTAGGCTAAAGTGCACCTGGAGCCAGGGGTGGGAGGCTTGTTTTTCAGTAGATACTTTTTGATTGGCCAGTGGGTCCAAAAGGTTGTTACATTCTCTGAGCCAGGAGAAGGCTATATAAGCCCTGATGTGAGGCTTTGTTTTGGGGCTCACTTTGAGAAGTGTTCTGTGATTTGATCTGGATTCTGGGAAGCCCTTGTCCAGAGCCCCCCCGGCTTTGAAAAAACCCAGATGTTGAAACCCAGATGTTGATTGGGTATGGATGCAATGGCTGGACAGTTTGGAAAGCTGTCTACTTGATCTGTTTCTGTCTTGATAATTCTGCCTGTATACTTTGAAGTTTGGGGTGCTGACCTCTTTCCCCTGAACTAGGTAAACGATACATATTTGACTGATTAAAGTAAGCTTGTTAACCTGTTTTGAGTTGCTTTCCTTTATCAAAGCAGATCCAAGAACCTGTGTGAGCAGCCACCCTGAGGACGCTTGGGGTGCCTGCTGCTACAAGGAGAGATAATTTTAAAATTATTGGACTACCTGAAAGCCATGATCAAAGAAAGAACCTAGAAATCATCCTTCAGGAAGTTCTCAAAGAAAACTGCCCTGATGTTTTAGAAGCAGAGAGCAAAATAGAGGTTGAAAGAATCCACCGACCACCTCCTGAAAAAGATCCCAAAAAGAAAACTCCTAGGAATATTATAGCCAGATTCCAGAATTCCCAGATTAAGGAGAGAATATTACAAGCAGCCAGGAAGAAACAATTTGAATATTGTGGAAACACAATCAGGATAACTCAGGATCTGGCAGCTTCTACACTGAGGGATTGAAGGGCTTGGAACATGATATTCCAGAGGTCAAAGGAGCTGGGATTAAAACCAAAAGTCACCTACCCAGCAAAACTTAGTATCATGTTTCAGGGGAAAATATGATCATTTAGTGGAATAGAGGACTTTCAAGAATTCTTGTTGAAAAAACCAGAGTCAAATAGAAAATTTGACATTCAGATACAAGAAGCAAGAGAAGCATGAGAAGGTAAACGGAACAGAAATCATAAGGAACTTATCAAAGTTGAACTATTAACATTCCTACATGAAAAAATAATAATTGTAACTTATGAAACCTTTCTCAGTAGTTGAAGAGAATAGAAATATATATAGATATATAGATATAGATATGTCTATATGTGAGGGTATATGGGCATATGAATACATATGTGGATGTGTGTATATATATTTACAAGTATACATAGATAGAGGGCACAGGACCAATTTAATAGGAAGGGATGATACTTAAAAGGTGAAATTAAGAGGTGAGAGAGGAATATAATGAGAGGAGATGGGGAGAGACAGAATGGGGTAAACTATCTCATATATTAGAGGCAAGGGAAAATGGTTACAATGGAGGGGAAGAATAGGAAGGCAAAAGGGAATGGGTCAACCTTATTCCCATTGAATTTGGCTTGAGGAGGGAATGAAATACACACTAAATAGGGTATCTCACCCTACAGGAGAGTAGGGGGGAAGGGGATGAGAGGGGGGATGATGGAAAGGAAGGAAGGCTGGGGGGGAGGGAATTTGAAAGCACCCACTTTTGAACAGGGAGAGGATCAAAGTAGAGAATACAAGTGGGAGATGGGATAGGAGGGAGGGAAATATAGTCAGTCTTTTATAATATATGTACTATGTTAATGTTTTGCATTAGCTACACATGCACAACCTATACTGAACTGCTCATCTTCCCAGTAAGGCTGGGTGACAAGGGAGGAAGGGAATGAATCTGGAATTCAAAGTTTTAAAATAAATGTTTAAATATATATATACTATTATTAGTACTATTTTACATGTAATTGGGAAATAAGATATACAGGCACTGGGGCATAGAGATCCCCTGGAAAAGTCGAAAGGAGTATGGGAGAAGATATGTTAGAGAGCAGATTGGAGGAGGGGATATCCTGTGGGACTGCTATTTTGGGGTGGTGGGTAGGGGAAAAACGGAGAGAAAATTTGTAATTCAAAATCTGGCAGAAATGAATGATGTAAATCAGAAGTTAATAAATCATTTGAAAAAAAAACTCAACCTTTCCATCCCCACTAGCATTCTATAGCCTTTCTTTCTTTGGCTAAAATCCTCGAATAAGTCATCTACAATACTTCCTCCATCTCCTCTCCTCTCCTTTTCTTTTTTAATGCCCTAGCACCTGGCTCCCAACCTCATCATCAAACTGAAACTGTTCTCACCAAAGTAACCAATGATCTCTTAATTGCCAGATCCAATGGCCTTTTCTCAGTCCTTATTCTCTTCATCCTCTCTGTAGCCTTTGACACTCTTGATCACCCTCTTCTTGATACTCTTCTTTCTAGGTTTTCAGGATATGGCTCTTTCCTGGTTCTCTTCCCAAATATAAGACCATTCCTCAGTCTATTTTGGTGGATCTTCATCCAGGTCATAACCACTAACCATAGGTGTCCCATGGGCTTCTGCCTTGAGCCCTCTTCTCTTCTCCCCTTCACTAGTTCACTTGGTGATCTCATCAGCTCCCATGGATTTAATTATCATTTGTATACTGATGATTCTTAAATCCACTTATCTTTCCCTAACTTCTCTACTGACCCTCATTCTTATATCCAATTGCCTTTTAGACATCTTGAATGGGATGCCTAGTAGACTTCTGGAACTCAAAATGTCCCAAACTGAACTTATTATCTTTCCCTTTGTAATGGGAATCTGATGATCTTCCCTGCCCCTTGACCCTTTGATAGGCTTAAGTGAATCTGAGAACCTTCCCTGATTTGAAAATATACTCTGCCCCCTAATAGGCTGAATGTGGTCACATGGAGCCTATGACAGGCTGCATGTTTTTCAGAATGCCCACACCTTGTTACTTTGTGATTGAGCAGTGGGTCAAGAGGGTTGTGACATTCTCTGAGCCAGGAGAAGGCTATATACACCCTGATATGAGGTTTTACTTTGGGGCTCATTTTGGGAAGATTTGTATGATTTGGCCAGATGAGACTCTAAGCAGCCATTTGAGCCCTCCTGGGCTTTGAAAACCCATATATTGGTGCTTCCCTCTCTGGTAACTAACTAGGTATGAATGTAATGGTCAGACAGTTGGAAGCCCTGTCTTCTGAAATGTGTTATTTTCTGTTGTAACTTCTGTTTGAATTCTCTGAAATTCAAGGTGCTGACTTTTTCCCCTGAACTAGGTAAATGATATATGTTTGATTGATTAAAGATTGTTAACCCATTTTGAGTTGCTTTCTTTTAGAAAAGCAGAACTAAGAACCTGTGCTAGCAACCATCCTGGGTATGCTAGGGTGCTTGCTGCTATACCCCTAAATCTTTCACCTCTTTTAACTGCCTTATTACTGTTGAGGATAGCACAATCTCCCAGTTTCCCAGACTAACTACTTAGGTGTGATTCAGGAAGACCTGGGTTTAAATCCTGCTTCAGGCATTAATTAGCTGGGTGACCCTGGGTAACTCATTTACCCTCTATCTTTCCTAGCCTCCTCATCTATAAACTGAGAGAGGTTAAATGTTTTACCCAGGGTCACTCAACTAATTAGTGCCTGAAGCAGGATTTTAAACCCAGGTCTTTCTGACTCTGAGTCCTGAATTTACAATTACTTTTGCACCCTGTTTCCTAGTAAGCATAATTCTCTGCACCCAGGAGATATTTAATACTTGTTGATTATCTCAAAGATGCCTTTTTTTTTTTCAGGAAAATAGTAAAAATAATAAGTGATTTCTGTTATTTCCTGCTAAAACCGAAGAGGGCCATAACAACCTATGAACTAAAGATTTATTTATGCTAAATGCTCTGTGCTGCTGTGGCTTTATGAATTTTAAACAAAAAGAGTGATTTAGACTAGGAATCCATCTTTTAAATGGCTCCATAACAAAATCAATAGTAAATAGCGACCTTATGGCTCTCGAAACTTTGGTACTCTAAATCTTACCCTTACTCTAGCACCAACTTGAATGACTTGAGGCAAGCTAGGAATATCATGCTGTACCTTAGTTTCTACAGCTGAAAATGAAGGTAGGCCAGATGGCTTAGGGAAACAGGATAAGTAAGGAAACATGTAGAGGGGTGAATAAATTAATTCAGCTCAGGCCTTCATCCTGGCATGAGTGGTTCTCTCTGTCTCTGTCTTTGTCTCTGCTGCTCAGTCTCTGTTTTTCTGTCTCTGTCTCTCTCTCTCCTGGTTCATTTGCCCCAACCATGATGGCATGAGTTCTCAGAGAAGGACTGGTCCTGGGAAGCCACATGGTTACAACTCTCAAGGTCATAGGGATAACCCTAATGTGGGAGAAATACATGTCTACATTCAGGTCTATAGCTTCTTAGCTCTTGGTGCTGTGCTTCCCATTTACACAAATCAGTCACAATGACATATTTGACTTATATTCTTACTAGTAAGAAAGTAAAAGTAAGAATCATCATAATAATATTTTTACTCAGGAGAAGACAAAAGCAAGAATAATCAAAACATGAAATAACACTAATAAACCTAGGTTATAGTCTTTTACCAATGTACAGAGTGTTTTTGGGGGAAGGGCAGGGATAATAGGCACAAGCTTATAGAAGCCTGAGATACATATGTAGGGAAAGCCATGTGCCTGGGACAACTCATGACTCTAGACCAGAGGTGGGGAGCCTATGTCCTTGAGGCCACATGTGGCCTCTAGGTCCTTAAGTGTGGTCTTTCGACTGAGTCCAAGTTTTACAGAACAAATCCTTTCATTAAGGGGGTTGTCTAGAGTCTAGACAATAGACTGTGATATTCTTGGTCTCGCTAGGGAATGGTCTGCACCATGAGCCCTCTGTTAAGTGGCATCACTCTTCTTCATGGCCTCTCTATTCCTCTGCTAGACATGCCAGCTACTCAGCTAGTCTTAGGCCATGGCAGCAGTAATAAGTTTTTTTTAGTTAAAACCACAGCATTGCATTCGTTTCGTGACAAACAGTTCCCTTAAGTCTAGAATCTACAGTATAGTGTGGGTAGGCTCTCTGGGATTTCAGGAGTTTCTCCTCCTCTAGTCACAGAGAAAGGTAAAAGGCAATGCTTTCTCCTCTCTGGAGCTATAGATGGAAATAAAGAGCAAAGATGTGTCCAGCTGGCTCTTTAAACCGTAGAAGATGCTACTTTCCTCCAATCAGCTCCCAGCAGCAAAACCTGATACCACCACTACCCCAACCCCTCAGCTCAGCAGTTTTAAGTTCTTCTCTTCCTCTGCTTTGTCCTCTCCTCCTTTTATTCTAGCTTCTATGCTTTTTCCTTCCATCTTCTCCCAGTTTGCTACCACTTCTCAGTCAATTTCTATGTAATCTCTTGCTTCAAAGCAGAGCCTCCTGAAATGAACGGCTCACCTCTGTCTTATGATAGGAAACCCCAAATTTCTATTTTTTCAGGCATAACAAAAATAATTGTTATAAAAAAAGTCCCATGGTTCCAAATTTCCAACAATACACTCAAAATGGTAAATCCAAATTAGCTGCCAGGAAACAATGCACTGAAGCCATGCTTGTAATCATTTAGTACTTTGCCTTTTAAACTTCTTTAAACAGGTCTTCTCAGTATTTGTATCTGAGGAATTGTTTTCTCTAAACCTTAGAATTGTCTCAAGCTGTTTTCTTCTGTATTTATTTTTCTACTCTTTTCAACAAATAAAATATCCATATAAGAAACATGTAGAAGTAAATGAATGGAATATTATTTAATAAGCATTCACTAAGTACCAGGCACTATGTGTTAAGCTCTGGGGAAATAAATACAAGTATACAAGATAGTCTCTACCCTTAAGGATCTTTCATTCTAAAAGAGGAAGATTTATATACATATATGAATTGTATTATAATAATATATTATGTATAATATTATATAATAGGAAATATAACATTAAAATATTTATATTATAATATAATGTTAAAATATGTTATGTTATATATTAAATATATGATATGATATAATATTAAAATATTATTTATATTATATAAGTATATGTATGAGTGGTGGTCAGGGAGGAGTATTTTGGACAAAGAAGTCAGAAAGAATGGGAAATTAAGGTTATATCATAACTGATTGACACACCTTTTCAAGGAATGATCGAATGGTAGTGTTGATTTGTAGTGGTAATGGTAGTGCTCTTTGTGCAATAAATGAAAAGGGGAAGGTGAATACAGTATACATATAGCATCTTGGCATAGAAATAGCCAAGAAGTGGTTTGGAGAGCCTGAGATCTGGCATGATAAGGTAAATGCTCATCAGGCAGGAAATAGGACTTCTAGACCAAAGTTGAAGCAGGAACTCAAGTCGCATAGCATGGAAATGGTTCAGAAATGGTTTGGTGGGCTGGAGACTGGGCAAGGCAAAGTTAATGCTCAGCAAAGAGAGGCCAAGGTCATTGAGGTGGGACCCTTAGTTATACACCAGAACTGGTCTTGCCCCAAAAATATCTCACTACCAGAAATGTCCAAATTATCCTTTCACTTTGTTGGGGTAAAGTACTAAGGACCAAGACAAAATATCAATGTTATTTGTGATGGTGTCATGTGGTTGAATATTCTGGGCATGCTCTCTAGATGCTAAGCATTTTGTTTTAGACTCTACACTTATAATTCATGCAGCTGCCACCAAGTGTAATTTAGTACCTATTAGGGCACCATAGGCCCAAATAGTTCGGCTTCCTATACAAGATGCTTCAGCGAAATTAGCACTTGATATATGGTTTTGTTAGAGAAATAAAACTCCTCATTTAAAATAATACTGTGACCTAAAACCATATAATTGAAAGGAGAGTAAAGGAAAGAACAGAAGGAAGGAAGACTAGCTTTAAACTCAGATCTTCCTGACTCCAGGCCCATCATGGTGATAGACCTCTAGGTTCCTCTGTAGTGTTCTGATGTAACCCACAAACAGAAACATCTGGAGGACCACACTACGCATAAGAATTCTCTCTTCAAAATAGGCCATATGCTGGATCTCCATGACATTGGTGAACACCTTTACTAAAGGGATGTCACTCTATTCTATGCCTCACCTAATATAGATGATCAAAAGATTGTCAAACAAGATTAGTTCTGTCAAATGTCTTTGAAAGGATCTGGATTAATTTTGATGTATGCAAGATAGAGGCTTTGTTGAAATATAGCCTTAGGCCAACGTTTTGCTTTGCCAAATCAAATACTTTCTTTACAATCAACAAACAGCAAGCACAGCAAAAATCCCAGCTGCCTGTTTTCCTTTGGCTTTTGAAAAATTCTTACACTTTTATTCATTCATTCATCCAAGAAAACATACATGATGATCGTGTACCTGGCATAGTCTATGTGACTGTCTTCTCACAGTCAGTCATTTACCCTCAAGTGCCCTTCTCAACTAGGACTCATAATCTAGGATAAATCAGATCATACTTATAAAGCACTTAGCACAGTGCCTGGAACATAGCAGGCACTTAATAAATGCTTGGGGGCAGTTAGGTGGTGCAATGGATACAGTGTTGGGCCTAGAGTCAGGAAGACTTGACTTCAAATCCGGCCTCAGACATTTACTAGCTTTGTGACCCTGGGTAAGTCACTCTGTTTGCCTCAGTTTCCTCATCTTAAAAATGAGCTGAAGAAGGAAATGGCAAAGCACTCCAGTATCTTTGCCAAAAGAACACAATTAAACAAAAAATAAGTTTATTTCTTCCCTTCTCCTCTTCAGTCTTTTAAATTAATGCCTCATCATCATCCTATTCTTAAAAGAATTCTCATTCTTATAGAAAATCTTCCAGCAATTTTCCCTGCAAACTTGGGTTCCAAAGGGAATTTTGCCCTTTTCTTCTTCAAAAAATTTTTTTTTAAATAACGAAACAATTTAAATTAGTCCCAGAACATTTAAGCCATTATCAATCTATTAGACCTTACTGTTAATTAGTATGTTGGATTATCCAGAAAATAGGACAGTTAAATTTTGATGAGGAAGAAAAGAGAGATAAAAATACTTCCTATATTGTCAGACGATTCCCAGAGGATGGCTTGGGAGCAGCATCTCAGTGTGAGACCTTAGTCTGAAGAGAGTCATTGGGAACCTGATAACTGGTGAGACATGTCCTTGAAAAGTAGAAGGATGCATCCAGGGGGTAGTAGAAGGAAACAAAATGGCAGACTATAAAAATCGATAACTCACATTTATAAAGGAATTATAGTTTGAGTTCTTGGCTGCTCCCTAGCCTAGGACCAACCCTACATGGAGAAACAGACCTTGAATCATGATGGTGAGAGTAGCAGAAATAGACCACATGGTGGATACAGTCTAGTGTGGTGAACTCAGCCAGTCTCAGGGTCAGAGAGACCTATATTTAATTCCTGCTTCTGATTCATACTAGCTGTGTGACCCAGAATAAGTGACTTAATCTCTCGGTATCACCATTAAATTCTCTAAAACTATAAATTGCAAAGTTTCTTCACCAGGAGATTCTTACACCAATGACATCATAGGTCCCAGATCACCACCACTATCACAAAAAAAAAAAAGGCTAACAAGATTATTAACAAAAATATCTTGACAGACTGAGATATTAGGTTGAAGCAACATGATACAGTGAATAAGAGGTTCAAATTCCACCTCTGACATACCCGTATGCCTTTAGACTTAACCTTTAACACTTAAGTTTTCTGGACCTCAGTTTCCTCATCTGTAAAAAGAGGAGGTTGGACTAGGTGGCCTCTGAGGTTTCTCTCAGCTGTAGAACTATATTTCTATGATGATAAGATGAAATTCAATAAGGATAAATGTAAAGTTCTACACTTGGGTTCCAATAATCAATATACGGGTACAATCCTGTACAAATACAGGAGAGGGAGCAGCAGCTGAACAACAGTCAGTATGAGAGCGATAAAGCGGTTCTAATGGAGCACAAACTCAATATTCAAGTGGGTGGGATGAGATGGTAACCAAAATAAACTATTGCTTTAGAGGAAGCATCTATTCTATCCTTCTCAAACCACATATTGAGTATTACATTCAGTTCTAGGCACTAGGTTTTAGGAAAGGGGGGAGGGGGATTAGAGACCATACAATTCAGAGATCAATGAAGGACTGGCAGATATTTAGTCTGGAAAAGAAAAGTCTTCAGCCATGTCGTAGAAGCATGAGGTGGGTTGGACCCAATAATCTCTGGGGTCACTTTAGACTCTGAAATTCTGGAATTCTGGGGAAAAGACAGAGAGGCAAAAGCTTTGTGGTTTTGATATGGATGTATAAAAAAGAAGGAAACTTTGGAATAGTTAGGCTCCAAGTCAACAAGCTGATAAGCATTTATTAAGTGCCTACTATGTGGCGTGCAAAAAACAATATAGTCCTTGACCTGAAGGAACTTAAATTCTAATGGAGAAAAGAAAGCACATAAAAGGGAGCTGAAAGGAGTGAGAGGGGAAGGTAACCTTGAAGTGCCATGATGGCAAAGTAGGGAGAATGAAAGGTGGCCATTCCTCCAAATGAAAGGTCTGGGAAGAACTCACCAATGGGAGGAATCAAAGGGACAAAGGATACAGTAGTATGGTGGCAAAGTCTGGAGAATGAAGTTTCGGAGCTCTTTCTGAATTCATGAAATAAAATTGGGGTGGAGGTGGAGAGGGAAATCTATGATATTAAAATATGCCCAAGACTTTAACCTCGGCAAAAACTTAAAAACATGGTCTACATCTAAAATTCAGATTTCCTTTTGTTTCCCAAAACAAAACAAAACTTGGAAATGAATTTCACTTTAAATTCCTCTTCTCTACCAAGACCATGATGCTAACAGTCTTCCCAGACTTGCTCTGTTTCTACAAAAAAAAAAAAAAAGAGTTAATATATTAAAGGAAGCAGTGCTCCTGTTTACTATAACTGACAAGGTAATAATTATCTATAATTATTAAGAGCATAGAGCAAACCTTTGTTAAACATGTCACTCAGAGGCCCTGTTTACCCTTGGTGCTGTATTCTTCCCCACTGGGATGGCAGCTTTCCCATTCTTCCCTTCCCATCCTCCCCACAGTCATGGGAGCCCCTTGGGTGGGGTTCAGGCCTGTGCTGATCAGTCGAAGAAGCATATTCAGAAATCATTCAGAAAAAAACCTGGAAAATAAATTCAGACAAGAAAGTCAAACAGCCAAAGGGATACTAAAGCCTGGAGAGGTAAAAACTACTGTCAGAAGGCTGTCAGCTCCCATTTTTAAAAAATCCATTAAATGTAGCAAAAAATCCAATGTATGAGAAAAACCTACAAATCACTGTTACAGAATGAACACACTTAACTCTTACTCCCTGGCTCACAAACAAGGAAAGTATGTCCAAGTGAATTCAGTCATGAAGCAAGATAACCACAGGCTGTGTCACCCAGACCCACTGATTTTCATGTTTTTTTTTTTTAACTAGCTCTGTCTCAATACACTAAATGCTAAGGATGTTTGTTAATTGAAGCAAATGTGCCAGGGCTACAGTAACCTCTATCAGGAATTCTTAACTTGGGGTCCATGAACTTGTTTTTAAAATATTTTGAAAGCTAGACTTCATTGTGGTTAGTTTCTTTTGCAATCCTATACATTTTATTTATACATTTAAAAAAAATTATTCTGAGGAGTCCATAGGCTGCACCAAATTGACAGAGGAGTCTATGGTACATAAAAAAGATCAAGGATCCCTGGTTTAGCTACATGTATAAGTATAGGTATGGGTATGGGTAGATAGGTATAGGTATAGGTGTACTGGGCATGTATGTATATAGATGTAGGTATAGGTATACTATATGTGTATAGGTATAGGTGTAGATGTAGGTATAGGTTGGGTGTAGGTGTACTATACATGTATGTGTGTAGGTATAGATATGTGTAAGTGTAGACATACTGCACATGCATGTGTATGTGTGTACATGTACATTATGCACACGGATATCTGTGTGTACATGTATGTATATATATTGTGTGTGCACACATATATTCATACATACACATAGGTATATGCAGATAATAATAATAATGAACAGCTAATATTTATATGGTACTTACTATGTGCCAGTCTCTGTGCTAAGTGCTTTGTAATTATTATCTCATTTGATCCTCAAGACAACCCTGGAAAACAGATGCTCATGTTATCCTCATTTTCCAGATGAGGAGACTGAGATAAACAGAAGTTAGAGTGACTTGCCCAGGATCACACAGCTAGTTAGTGTTGGAGGTCAGTCCTCCTGCCTCCAGGGTGAACTCTCTATCTACTGTGCCCTAGCTGCCCAATAAGTTCATACAGACACATATACATGTGTATAAATACATACATATACATTGTCATTGTTGTTTGTCCTTCATGCCCAAAGAGGACCATGACATCATGGAGGGGATGCCATGACATTCAAGTGAACTGGATTCAAGTGGTGGGGGGCTTTATAAAGTCACCAGCCTCACTTTCTCCTCTGGAGCCCTCTGGGTCCAATGGCCAGGTGCACATCAGGATGACTGGAGATGGCCCTGGATGTGGTGGAAGACCTAGAATTTTTAAAGCTAAGATCTTTAGTAGGTCTCAGTTTGACTGAGGCAAGGCCCATTCAGCAATTAAGGCTAGGTAAGAAATGGGTCAGAGAATGACCTCTTTAACATAGTACAGAAGAAAAAATCAAATCGGAAAAGGAACCCTCAAGGTTATGTATATGTACACATATGTGTATGTGTGTGTGCGTTGACTTGAGCCAAATTCACAAAGCTCACTTCTCGACAAAACTCAGATTTTACTTGTAGGATTTTGAATAATGTAAATTATACATATTTGTATGTATATTTTACCATACATGATCATAAAATAGAGCAGGATGATAATGTGCATGAGTATGGGCTGTAACATAGACACGCGTGTTTGTGTTTATTTACACATGTGCTTGTATATTAGTGTGCACGCTGCTTAAAGGTCGAGATGATGGTTTTTTGGCTCTTCTTTATGTTCCCAGTGCTTATACAGTGCCTGGCACATAGGAAGCATTTCATGCTGGGGTTTTTTTTTGAATGATTACTATATCTACATATACAAATGGAAGGTGTGTGTACATATGTATACGTGACATGCATGCACATGTACACGGCTGCCAAAGCCTAAGGAAAGAACTCTTCAGAAGGAGGCAGATGGGGTGGCAGGTAAAACTCGGAAGTGAGGATTTTCTTACTGAAAGGAAAAAGGCAAAGGATTTAAGGGAAAAGCACCCAAGACATTAACACGCATTTGGAGGTCAAGATCCCAGAGAGCGGGGATGACAAATGGAGTTGGGAGTCATAATGGTCAGCAAATCGCACATTTGCCTGCACTATGATACAGTAGGTTAACATGAGTGGGAGGGATACAACAGGTTTATGTTCATGAAACAGCAAACGCTCTCCCCAGGAGTCTGAGGAAGGCCACCCTTGGAGAATGACATTCATTATGGGAAAGATTTTGACAGGCTGGAAAGAGTTCAAAGAGCAGCAAGAATCATTAAAGATCTGTAGGAATGGATTGATTTAAAAGATGTCTATCTCAGCTAACCAGATATTTTCCTGGAAATAACTCAGTATACTTTAGAAAATTCCTGCTTTCCAACAAGTGATATGAAGGATGCTAGAGTTGGAGGGCCTGGTTCAAATGCTTCTTATGTCATGAACTATCTGTGTGATCTTGAGCAATCCACATAACCTCTCTGTGCCTCAGTTTTCCCACCTGTAAAATAAATTCTAATAATTCTGAATGAATTCTAAGCTCTTTTCCTGTTGACTAAGAATGTGTAGTTAGAAGCAAGGGAGATAAGGGAGGAGGAGTCATAACTTCAGTGGAATTAGATGAGAACACCCGACAAAGGGAAATGAGCATGTTGATCTCCCTGGGTAAGCTCTCACAAGTTATTTGCTGAATAAACCTAATGCCTGGACCATCTATGGGTCACTATGATTACCAGCCGGGCTGGGTCTGTGGCTCAGTCTATCTCCCTATGCCTTGGGCCACTAGCTTCTGGATGCAAGGACCTGAGGGATGGGGGCAGGGCATAAATTAAGTCATAAGGTCAGACTTAGAACTGAAAGAGAACTTAGAGCCCACCAGCCCACCCTTCTCATTCTATATAGAAGGTTGAAAAAATGATAATCATAAGGCTTAGAGCTGAAGGGACAACTAAAAATCATCTAATCTATCCTCTTGGATCGTCTAATCTATCCTATGCCCACAGGCAGCAAGGTGGGCAGACTCATCTTCCTGAGTTCAAGTCTGGCCTCAGACACTTAATTCAGACATGTATACATGCATATAAATACATACATATATGTTGTTGTTTGTCCTTCATTCTCAAAGAGGACCATGATATTGTGGAGGTGTATGACCCTGGGCAAGTCACTTAACCCTGTTTGCCTCAGTTTCCTCCTCTGTAAAATGAGCTGGAGGAAGAAATGTTAAAACCACTCCAGGATCTTTGCCAAGAAAACCTCAGATGGGATCACCAAGAGTCAGACATGACTGAGAAAGACACAACAACAATCTATCCTATTCATTTTGCAAATGAAGAAATTGAGGTGCAGGGGGGATAAGTGACTTGGCTAAGACTACAAAGGCAGTCCTTTTGACTTCCAATCCTGCACTTTTACCAATAGACCATAACTGTGTAAGGTAAGATGCCCATCTCATACAGCCTTAGAACTTTGAAGAGATGTGATTTATTCTAAGCACTTTGATGATCATTAAAAAATAATTCAATACAACATCAAAAATGGATTTCAATAAGAAATGTCATGTTCAGGTATAACATTTTATTTGACATCCCAAATTAAGTCCAAATTTTATTTAGAAAAAGAGATTTTGCGATGTTTACTATAATACCTATTTTGTCCAATTAGAACAGCTAATGTAATTATAATGATCAAATTTGGCCTCCAAGAAGAGCTGAGAAAATATCATCTTTCTTTGCTGAAGTGGAGACCTGGTAACACACTGATTAGCTTGATGTGGTGATTGGTTTGGGTGAACTGCTTTCTTTTTTTTCCTCTTTCTTTTTTTAATTAAGGGAATGGCGCACTGGGTAGGAGTGGGGACAGACATTCAGAAATAAAGGTGAAAACAGAAAGTACCAGTAAAAATAAGATTTAGAAAAAAAGAAAGTTAACAGCACTAATAACCCTAGTCCCTAACTAAAGGATAGGCCCACTTATTAGTGAGCCTGATTATTTCCCTGTTTTCCCATAAAATAGCAGACTGAGAAGTGACCCTGGCCAAGAAGCTGGCCTCTTTGCCCTCATTCAAGGCTGATTCTTGCCTCTCTTCCCTTTCATCCTTCCCTCCTCATCTCTGCAGCTTGGAACTGAAACCACAGCTCTAGAACTGAGCCAAGTCACAGCTGAGAACTATCTCAGGGGGCATCACCCACCTCAGGGCACCAAAGTCCTCAGGCAGAACTCTACAGCCTCTGTGGAGTAATCATTGTCTGAATATGAGGCCCAGAGACCAATAAATCTTCTAGCCTTGCAAGTGCTGGTTTGGGTGTATGTATAGCATTTCCTGAATTTTCAAAATTCCTCTTTATAATACCACATAAACAACTCGGATCCTGATAATGCTGTTTAAAGAATGTTTGGGGTAGGAGGGCAGGGTGAGGTGGGGTTGCTAAGTAGAGCTGCTAAAGGCCGCCCATCTGGCACCTATGACCATTTACTTGGGCTGTTCCCTTAAATACTGCCAGCTGCCTACACTACAGGAATCCCATTTGACTTCAGTCAACAAGACTTTGAAACTTAAGAGTCTAGGCAGTCATCTGGGGACAAAGGTCACATGAAATAATCCATTAACAATCTCACTATCAACTTCCAAAGACCACAACCCACAGACACTGTCACCGGAATAACAGTGTACTGGCCAGCTTCTCCTCTGATACACCAGCTCAACATTCATGCTCCCAACACCAGGCCCCAGTGTCATCTCTGTGAGGACAGGAATTAGTTCACTTTGTCTTTGAATCCCCACTGCCTAGCGTACCATAGTTTAGTGTTCTCAATCGGGGGTCCCTGACTTTGTTTTATTTTGTTTTTTAATTTGGTAACTGTGTTTCAATATTTGGTTTCTTTTGTAATTCCAATTTATTTCATTTTATGCATTTAGAAACATGGTTTCCAGAAGGGGTTGATAGGTTTTACTAGATTGTCATAGATGTCCAGGACACAAAAGAGATTAAGAATCCTTGCAGTAGACTTTTAATAAATGCTTCTTGATTGATTCATTGGTTGATAGCAGAGTTACTTCTTCAGTCTGTTGCCCCTTTAGCCTGAAACCTGCTTCTTATTTATCATTTATCAGTTGCCCAGAAGGGACTTCATTAGTATTAATTATTCATTTACTCTCCCAGATTACTTAAGTGGGCACCTATGAACTACCAAGCACTGTGTAAAGATAACCAAAGAGAACAGATGAACTTCCTGCAATCATGGAGTTTACAATCTTGTTAGAATCAAGGATCCCGACAGTAATAACCATAACACAAGACAAAAGATGACAGAATAAGACGAGTTATTTAAGGTCAGAAGGTACTGAGGTGGTCCTGAAGAACTTCATAGTAGAGATGACATTTGAGTTGGCCTTGATGGATGGATAGGAAGGGGGAAGGGACTTGAAGGCTTTCTAAGTGAAAGGACTAGTGTGAGCTAAGGCATAGAGGGGTCATAGCACGGGTCGTGTCCAGGGTACTGTGAGTGGTGCAATTTAGCTGAGGGTTAAGGAGCCTTTTGTCATACTACCTGTCTTCAAGTATTCTCTAGCCAAGCTGAGCAACTGGATGTTCCCTGATCTTGTTCTGTATTCTCCAGCCTCCATGCATTGATCTAGGCTGTGGCCCATGTTTGAACCCCTCTGTCTTCTCCTCCACATGTTAAAATCCCTCTCTTCAAAAGGTATGAAAGCCTTCCTACAAGCAAGCCTCCCTGTAATCAAGCCTCCCCCTAAGTAAGCTCCTCCTAGGCAAGCTCCAGTTCCAAGGGAAAAGGGGACACGTGGTCACATAGGCTGATCAATGAACAGGGGGAGATCTTCCTATCATTAGCATTACAATGATTAACACCGAACTCTCCTGAGTGGTTCCCAAGACCCTTATTAATCACCTATTTACCTCTAACACCTGACTTCTGTCTCCCTCCTCACTTCCCTCCAAAGGCTGCTGTTGATATCTTCCACCCAAACCTTGTAGTTGCACCTCACATCTCCAGACCTCAAAAGGGCTATGTAAGAGTTAAAGGGGAAAGGTCATCCCTGGGGCGGGGGTAGACAGACTGCCAACCTACAGCCAGCCAGTCTAGGGCTGCTTCTGCCCCTTCCTCCCCTTCCTGATCCTCGGGATCGTCCCTGTTTGAAAGGTCCATGGTTTTGATTACCCTATGCTCCAGCAAATATGAAACAGGCCCAGATGTTTTCACTGGCACAGTGTTTGGGGGGGGAAACACAGCCTGCTCCACTGAATTCAGACTGGAGGCTTTATTCAGATAGCTTGGCCCCAGACCCATATCAGTTGCCACCCTGAAAAGTGGAGGCCTTTGACTCTTTCCTCCCTTCCCCCTCCTCCCCACCCATTAAGGACTGGCATTAGACCTACCAGATACAAACACACTCTGATGGGGTTTCCCCAGCTCAGACCACGAACTTATCTACAAATCATAAGACACTCTCAGAGGGGTTTCCCCAGCTCCCTGGGTTCACAAATGCCCTATTCCTAGAGTTGAGCTGGGCTTCAAGGTCCAGAACCAGGAAAGCAGGCCAGGGAGATGCCAGGCCTGCAGGGCATAGTGCACCCCTTTTGCAATGCTACTCATCTTTTATTTTAAATCCTCAGAGAATAGGCTCTTTGTCAGGAATGTGCAAATTTATGTAAATAACCAAACACATTTATACAAGATGGTGTGCAAATGTGTGTCCCTAGGTTTGCTAGGAAAGCAAGAATCTTCAGAAATCCAGAATAAGTAAGTGGATGGGAGGGCCAAGGCAAGGCGAGTGGGGTTAGACTGGGGTGAGGGGAGGAGGTGTTCCAGCTGTCACTTTATCAATTCTGAGGACCCAGAAACTCACTTAATCTCCCTACCCCAGACACCAGTCCTAGGGAAAACATGAAAATAATCCAAGAACTGTGAGATAAAGCTATCTTGAGTCCTGAAATAAATTTTTTTTAAAGGGTGGCAACATTCAAAGGAAACAAACATGTCAGTGATTAAGCTTCAAAGCATTCTAGTGTGGTGAAACAAGGACATTAGTCAGGTCCTCAGTCTGTTGTATGAACCTAGAGAAGTCACAGCCTCTCTGGGCCTCTCTTTCCTTGCTTGCAACATTAAGTAGACAGGACTAGATTCAATCCTGAGTGCCTACAATGTGCACAGAATACTCCTCAGGAGACTCAAGATGTCCTCTGAGGTCTTTCCTAGCTCAAATGCTTTATGATCATTTTCATCAAGAGAGACTACTACAAAGCTAATTGTAGGGTGTAGAATAACAATGAGCGGTTAGGTGGTCCAGTAGATAGTGCCCTGGAGTCAGGAAGACATCTTCCTGAGTTCAAATCTGGCTTCAGATGCTTACTAGCTGTGTGACCCTGGGCAAGTTACTTAACCCTGTTTGCCTCAGTTTCCTCATCTGTAAAATGAGCTGGAGAAGAAAATGGCAAATCACTCCAGTATCTTTGCCAAGAAAACTCCAAATAGAGCCATGAAGAGTCAGACATGACTGAAATGACTGAACAACAACAATGTATTAACACTGACAAGTAATGAGAAAGGAATATTGGACAAAGAATTTGAAAAGGTCTGCTAAGACAATTATTTGGAAACAGTGACTTTAATGCAAAGGTGAGCACAAGATAGGGGTGTGTGTGTGTGTGTGTGTGTGTGTGTGTGTGTTAAAATATGTTGGAAATATTTGGGGATTAAGAAATGAAATATCTGTAGTCTATTCAGAAGTTCCATGTCTGTATATATGAATAATTTCCTCAAAAAGAGGGACCACTTAACAACAGCTCAAAAAAAAAAGTGACTATATTTAACAGACAAGGGCAGGACTGGTACATGGTTGTAATGTTAGAATTACGTAATAGTCTTATGTGTAGTGAGACAATTGACTAGATAGTGCAAAGACAAACCAAAGTAGAAAGCTGATGAAAATTCAATTCAACCCATATTGAAGATGTTATCTATGTAAGTCATTGCATTAGTTCATGTCAGTGATCGGGGTTCAAAAACAAAACTAAATCATCCCTGCCCTCAAGGAGCTTACATTCTACTGGTGAGATAGGACGCAAGTGCAAAGTATATAGGGAGAAGTTTCAAGAGAGAGAGAGAGAGTTCTAATAACAGAAAGAATCAGGGAAGGCGTCATATGGGAGATTATACTTCAGCTATGCTTTGAAGGAGTGGCAGCTTGGTGGCTTAATGGATAGACTGCCAGGTCTAGAGTCACGAAGTATCATCTTCCTGAGTTCAAATCTGACCTCAGACAATTACTAGCTGTGTGACCTTGGGCAAGTCACTTAACCCTAGTTGCCTCAGTTTCCTCATCTGTAAAATGAACTAGAGAAGGAAATGGCAAACCACTCCAGTATATTTGCCAAGAAAATCTTAAATGGGGTCACAAAGAGTCGGGCATGACTGAAAATGACCAAACCACACCAATAGATGCTTTGAAGGAAGCCAAATATTCTATAAATTAGTAACAAGGAGCTGTAGTTGGAGGAATATCCATCTAGTAGAGTCCCCTGTCATGTGGGTTGGGCTACCATTTCCAAGGCCTAACTTAATTCTTTGGTAAATAATAAATAAAATTTAAAAAAATTAAATCTTGGCTAGACACTGCTGATGAGTTGGACCCTGAGTTAGACAGAGGAAGAGATTGGGCTGGGGTAAATTTGGGAAATTATATGGCATCCCTAGTTTCCTGTCACATGTCAAAACTCCCAAATTTTTTTACCTAGATATTCTCTCAGTGATGCCACTTGATTAAAGCCATGGGATACCACAATCTTCAAAGAATCAAAACCGCAGTGACCTCGAGGGCAACAGAGAAAAGGTGGGAAGGGACATCAGTAGGTTCCAACATTTTACTAATGATGACTTGGTTGCAAGTAGCAGAAAATATATCATTGGGAAAAAAATGTGTTGGGAAAAAGAAGTGGCCCAGTTATGTAATATGATGGGGCATAACAATGGTCAGTCCATTTTCCATGCTGGGCCTAGTAGAATGACCTAGAGAAGAACTCCAGTACACACAGTGAGTGAGTTACTGAGGACACGGCCAAGACTTACAGAGAATGAGAAGCCATTCCCTGGGTTGGGAAGAAGAAGGGCCTACATCAATGAGATCATGAATTCATCCAAATATTGAACAAGTATTTCTTTCTAGAAGCAGTACAACATAGTGAATAGAAAGCTAACCTCAGAGTCAGGAAGCCCTAGGTTCACTAGCCTCCTCTAACATTCTTACCTTTGGGCAAGGTACTTAACCTCTCTCTACCTCCAGGAAGCTCTCTAAGACTAAATGGGAAAATAACGGTTTATCTGGGTTGACAGTTTCTTTGCCAGGGAGGTATTCCCTACATCAGCAAAATCACAGATGTGGACCAAAAAAAATATTCTTTCAGTGTACAAGTGACTATTTTTCTCCAACCACCTCAGAAACACAGAAGAATTCTTCTTGGGGAGTCAGAACAAAGTCTCAGCCTATTTTAAAAGCTTAAGTAATTTCCTAGGGTCAAAAGTCTGTGGGCAGGCAAGCTAGAAAGAACTATCAATGAAATCTGATATTCTCGTCTAAATTCTCCTCCCAAGCTTCACAACCCACTCCACCCCACAACAAAGATTCCATAAAGGCAAACCTCTGCCAGATCTGACCTTGTTGGGAGAAGATGGTTCTAGTGCCCTTGGGATTGGTTTTATGGCTGCTGGGGATAATTTGTTTGATATTACCTTGACTAAAAGTACATGTTGCCATTTGATGGTCATTAAAAGTCTCACAGGGGTACAATGGATCTTGTTAATGTTCCGTGTGAACATTTTAGTCTCAGAAATCAGCAAAGCTACAAATCAGGGCTTAATTTATTGTTATATTAATTGCCTAAATTTAAAAGTGATGGAGAATATATGTTAATAATGCCAATTAAACTTAAAAGTAAGTCCTGGGTATGCTTTTTTTTTTTTGAGAGTGGGTTGTTAAACATTGACGATCACATTGCCATGATTTTGTCTCCATTGTAATGGCCTCCATACGAGGGAGAGCTAGTGATATTGGAAGAAATGCTATTTACTGTACCTTTAAGTGACTTGCCAAGGTGACTCAAGCTTTGGGGGTGAGATTTGAACACAGAATCTCCAGAACCAGTACCTTTTCTACTGTACCTTTTATATCACCTTGTCAATGATAAGCTGTTTGAGAGCAGAAACTATATATATTTTGTATTCTATATTTTATATTCTCAGCACCAAGACATTGTATATAATAGGCATTTAGTAAATTAATTTTAATTTAAACTTGAATAATTTTCATTTAAACTTAAATAATTCACATTCAATGTCAGCCCTCCCATAGGTAGGGGAAGATGATTGATGTGATTTAAGGTCTGCTAAGAATTCTAGTTAGTGTGAGTTACTTTAAATAAAGAGGCAATGTGCTCTAGTCAAAGGTCCTAGGGTCAAATCCCATTTTGGCCGTTTCCTACCTGTTAGCCCTTGAATAAACTAATAGGCCCAGTTTCCTCATCTATAAAATAAGGAGGTTGGATTAAATGACCTCTATGGTATTTTCCAGCTCTAGATTCTATGACTTTATGATATTTTTCTCCTAAAAATTAAGATTTGATTTAAAAAGTGAGAAAAGGAAGAGGTAATCTTGGAGCCTGGACAGACTTACTGTGGAGGACAAGTTTTGGTAGGGACCCAGATAGACAGAGAACAACATGAGGAGAGATAAGGTGGGGGGCAGAAGGGAGGGGAAGGCCACTAATGAACTTCACAGACTTGAGTAAAACATGCCAGTGAGGAGAGGAGAAGATAACCTACATTCATAAATTGCCGGGGGGAAAATTACGTTTGGTTTAGAAATGTATCAGATCAATATTACAGATTTACCTTTCCAGCAATGCTTTGACTTGTCCAATATTTAAAGGGGTTTGTATGTCCCAAGTACAGAGCAGTGATGGAAGGCCAAGCGATCCAGGAGCAGATAGGGTATCAGGAAGAAGCTGGTCTGGAAGTAACAAGTCTGCCATGAAAGATCTATAAGGGGACATTCCATCAGTTTCTGTCTGCATCTGTCCAACTAGGACACATTTCATGAAAGACAGCATGGTTTGGTGGAAAGATCAGCCAATTAAGAATCAAAAGCTCTGAATTCAAGCCCTAAATCTGACAAATAGCTATGGAACAGCTATGGAACCATGGGTAAGTCACTTAGTCCCCTAAGCTAATTTCTGAATCTGTAGAGAGAATTTGGTGTAGTGAATAGGGCGTTGGACCTGGAGTCTGGAATTCCTGCAAATCCTGGCTCTTAATTTACTCATTATGTGACCATGGATACCTCACCTAACCTCTCTGAACCTTAGTCACCTGTCTAACCTCACAGGGTTGTTATGAGGTTTTGCTAAGTGTTTTTCAAACTTTGAAGTGTTTTATATAGTCCGTTATAAAGGGTTGGTACAATGTACTGTATAGAATGATGGTGATAGAGTCAGGAAAACCTAGGTTCAAATCTAGCCTCTTGCTAGCTGTGTGACAGTGGACAAGTTATTTAGTCTGTTTTCTCATCAATAAAATTGGTACTACCACCCGTAGGAAATACCTCGCAGGACTATGTAAGGATCAGACAAGAGAATGTATGTAATGTGCTTTGCAAACTTTTAATGTTATCATTATCAGTTATCATTACCTGTAATCTGTAATGGGAATGATAACACTGGCAAGCCTACACTACCAAATAAAAGTGAAGGCAGTTTTATATACTGTAGAATGCCACTTTAAATGTGCATGATAATTAATTCTTAATGTGACCTGATGTGAGACTTCACTTTGAAAGAAGCCACTGAATCTGGCTTGTGCATCAGTGAAAAACCAGGCTGAAGTCTTAAGAAGAGTGAGAAAACAAAGTCAGACTTGCGATCTTCATAGTACTGATCAATCCCAAGAGCAATGAGACAAAATTTATGGCACCTCCTGGGAGATGGTGTTAACCAAAAATATTTAAGGAAACCAATTACTATTCATTTGCATCTCATTGTACACAAATGGAAATGGAAGAGGGGATCTGAATAAGCCAAGTTCACCAAGATGCTGCTTCCTGAGATGTTTAAGGCTCTACTCATTGTCCCTACCACAAGAACTGGACAGGAAACCACTCTGCTTCATTGTAAAGGGAGCCCTTCACTTCCTTCTTGGTCCGGTGTTTTACTCGTGTGTATGGCCGGTCCGAAGGGCAGTGGCTCCCATCACTGAGGGGCCTCAATCCTCCCTGGAGTGTAACCTGATTTCTCCTACAAAACTCAGAAGCTGGTGAATATGCTCAGTTTGCTGGATTCATTTGGAACTTACAAACCTCTTGAAACACAACACATTGGCTGGCATAAGGATCTCTGGACCCACATAAGTACAGTAATAACTTCAAGTGGCTTGTAAATAACTGTCATTCTGAAACATAAGCACTGAAAACAGAAAGCCACTCCTATCCCAGTCTTTTAAATCCTTTATTAGTGGCCACTGGAAGGAAATAGTCGAATTTCTCTCCACCCTGCCCCTCCAAAAAAAATGTTCAGCTCCTTCATTTGAGGTATTGCCACAAGACCACTGGAACAGACACAGTAACTATGGAAAAGGCCCTGGAAGAGCAGGGCACGAGTGAGAAAGGACGTCAGGAGAGGGTGAGCAGAGAAGCCAGGGGTGGTAAGGGCACCCTCTGTGAGAAACAGGCCAGGGAGCTAGTATCTAGTGAGACACCTGCAACAGAAGGGAAAAGTAGAGAAGAAGGGACTCTCTTTGTGAGGTTCCCTTGGACACCCTGGAGCAGGATCAAGAGTTGGAGAGGCTGGAGGGATGGGGGAGGGGAGGGAAAGGACTTCAATTTAACAAGCTTCTGTTGTTGCTGTTCAGGCATTTTCAGTTGTGTCCAACTCTTTGTAACCCTATTTAAGGTTTTCTTGGCAAAGAAACTGGAGTGGTTTGCCATTGCCTTCTCCAGTTCATTTTACAGATGAGGAAACTGAGGCAAATGGGGTTAAGTTGCTTGGCCAGGATCACACAGCTAGTAAGTGTCTGAGGCCAGATTTGAACTCAGGAAGATGAGTCTTCTTGCCTCAGTTTCCTCATCTGTAAAATGAGCTAGAGAAGGAAAAAGCAAACCACTCTTGCCAAGAAACCCCCAAATAGGGTTTCGAATCAGGCAGGACTGAAATGACTGAACAACAACAACCCTCCAGGCTAGGAGAAGAGGAAAAATTCCCAAAAGCAGAGCTATGGGGGGAGATTTTAAGTTTCTTTGTGATTCTTACATCCCCATGCAAACTCCTTACAAGTTAGCATGATTCCCCTCTTTTTATTTGTAACCTCAGCTCCCAGGAGGGACCGGTACACAGTAGGGGCTTAATACACACTTGCTGATTGAATCTAAGTTCCTTGGGAACAGACTTGTGTGTCTCTTCCCTCTGTTTCTCCAGCATCTTGAATAGTACCTGGCAAATAGTAGGGGGTTAATAAGTACTTGTTGATTGATTAAATCTGTTCTTGGCATGGAGACAGCAAATGCAATGAGGCAGCAGAGAGAACAAGGCAAGTCAGGGAACAGCTAGGAATTCAGTCTGAATATATGAAGAAGAGTAATGGGAAATAAAGCTTGAAAGACAGGTGGGAGGTAGATTGTGGAAGGCTTTGAATGAGAAACTAAAGACTTTGTATGTTATCCTATTGCTACTAAGGAACCCTGAAAGGCTGTTGAGTTCTGATGTAAATATTCTGTGCCTTAGGGAGGTTATTCTGGCAAGTGTGTAGCAAGTGTGGCTTGGAATCCACTGAGAGAGGAGGCAAACAAAGCAGATACGATGTGCAGTTGATAGGCAATTAGGTTCTAAACCAAGAGTGATGTCCATGGCAATGCACGTTCTGGGGTGGATGGGAAGAAAAATGGAGAGGGAGAATCCTCAGGTGTGGCATCTGATTGTGTGGGTGGAAGGAAGGACAGAGTTGGAGGGGGAAGGAAGAACAAAGATGGTTCCAATTTTCAAGTCTGGGAGACTTCAAATACAAACTCTCTACTGACTTTCACAATTTTCTTAGGGTTTGGCCCTGCTGCTCAGAGTAAGCATGACTGCCACTTTTCAGCTGTTGGTGTTACTGCTACCATGTGGAACACAGGCTTGTTTCTATCTTTGAAGTATTTCTTTTCCTTCCTTCCTTGCTTGCTTCCTTCCTTCTTTCTTCACTCCCTCCCTCCTTTCTTCCTTCTTTCCTTTCTCCCTTCCTTTTTCTCTCATCCTTCCTTCTTTTCTCCCTTCCTTCCTTACTCTTTTCTCCCTTCCTTCCTTCCTCTTTTCTTTCTTTCCTTCCTTCCTTCCTTCCTTCCTTCCTTCCTTCCTTCCTTCCTTC
>NW_027185903.1:39163765-39215202 GCF_028583685.1 Petaurus breviceps papuanus
TCCTTCCTTCCTTCCTTCCTTCCTTCCTTCCTTCCTTCCTTCCTTCCCCCCTTTCTTCCCTTATATTCTGATGTTCTTCAAAAGCTGAATTGCCATGGTGTGGCATCCTTGGGCTGTACTTTCATACTTTCTTAATATACAACTGACAGCAATGTAACTGAGATGGAAAGAACTTGGAGTCATCATGCTTTTAAAAGGAAGGTCCAGAACCTCCCTAATCACAGATGAAAGGAAACAGAGACAAGCCCATTACATAATTCATACAATCAATCAGACACTGCTTATTGAATATCTCGGCATTAAGCTAGGTGCTATGGAGGATACATTGAATTATGGCATGACACCCACCTTCAAAGAGTTTGCAATCTAGTCACTGCTGAAAAGAGTCTAACAAATTGAATAATTTATTGAAAAATTGGTAAATAATACAAGATACTATAATTAATGCTAAATTGTGGAATGGAAAGCAAGACCTACTGATTGTACTCAGGAAGAACTAGGCTTAAATCCTATCTCTCAATTACTAGCCCTGTTTGTCCTGGTCCAGTCACTTAACCAATTTGGGTCTCAGTTTCCTCCATTAGGACTGGGGAATCGGTTGGTTGGTTGCTGTCCTTTGTTCTTGAAGAGGACCAAAATGACATCACTAGGCTAAAGTTAAGCCTTTTATTATTACTATTCAATTTTACAGTTTTTATTGGCACAAGCATCCATGTATTGTTGATTTAGAGTGCAAATGAATCTTATGGGCCATCTATTTCAGAGGTTCTTAATCTATGGCCTATCTAATTATCTGTCCCAAGTATGATATTTTACATTTACATTATAAAGTTTTACATTTATTTTTATTAAATATTATCATATAAAACTTGGTCTACATGATAGCCTGTGAAGGTATTATTAGGTTTTGAGCTCGTCTTCTAATATGTCCAATATCCCTCCTAACTTTGTGTTATCTGCAAATGCGATAAACATGCCATCTATGCCTTCATTCAAATCATTCTTAAAATATTAAACAACACAATACTAAGGAGAGATCCTGAGTTACTTCATTAGAGATCTTGTGAGTTAACATAAATAAAGTAATCGCTAGGATACAGACCAGTAGCTCAGATAAATTGATGATGATGATGATAAAGATGATGATGGTTTCAATGTGTCCAACTGTGGCTGATCACAGCAATATGAGCTCAGAATGCTCTACCACAGGTCAGGCATGAATAATCCATGGGAACATTTGGGATGGATTCTCTATATTTTCACATCTCACATTTCTTTTGAGCTGCTTCAGTTTTTCTTTGCTCATAGAGCACAGCACCTTCTCTGATGAGGGCACACCATGCTGGGTGATCCTGTGTTGGTATCTCCCATGTCACCCAATCAATTCCAAAGTTCTTGAGAGAGACCTTGAGAGTGTCCTTGTATCACCTCTCCTGACCCCCGTGTGAACACTTGCCCTATGTGAGTTCTCCATAAAACAGTCCTTTTGGCAAGCAAACATTTTGCATTCCAGCACCATGGCTAACCCACACAAAAAAAAGTTGTGCTCTCTGAAGCAGTTTGAATGCTTGGCAGTTTGGTTCAAGTAAGCACCTCAGTGTCTGGTACCTTATCCTGCCACGTGATCTTCAGAATCTTCCTAAGACAATTCAAATGGAAGCGATTCAGTTTCCTGGCATGGTGCTGGTAGATTATCCAGGTTTCACAGGCATACAACAATGAGGTCAGCACAATGGCTCGAAGGCAGATCTCTCTCTCAGTTCTTGCTGACAAGATTCTTGCCAGAGTTCTCCTTAATAGGCTGATCCTTCACCTAGAAGATGCTCATCTACTGAGAGCCAGTGTGGCTTCAGAAAGGGCCAAATATGGTATTTGCTGTCCAACAACTCCAAGAGAAATATCAGGAGCAGAAGAGAAGTCTGCACACAGCATTTGCAGATCTGACAGAGGCCTTTGATGCTGTCAGTCATGTGGGCTTATGGAAAATTATGTCAAAATTTGGTTGCCCAAAGAAGTTCATCAGCACTGTATGTCAATTTTATAACAGCCTGCTTTCCTGGGTTCTAGATAATGGACAATGCTCTCGTGGCTTCCCAGTCACCAATGGAGTGAAACAAGGCTGTGTGCTTGCTCCCATATTTTTTAGCATGATGTTTTCAGTCATGTTGTCAAATGCTTTCAGTGCAGATGAGCACGGCATCAAGGTCAGCTACCACACTCATAGTAAATTCTTCAGTTTGAAAAGGCTACAAGCCAAGACCAAAGTGGAAGGAGTGTTGGTGCATGATTTTCTGTTTGCAGATGATTATACACTCAATGCAGCCTCTGAAGCTGAGATGCAACAAAGTACGGGTCGATTCTCTGCTTGTGCTAATTTTGGCCTAACACTTAACACCAAGAAAACACAAGTGCTCCATCAGCCACCACCACACCATCCATACATGGAACCATTGGTTTTAGCAAATGGAGAAGTTTGAATGCTGTGGATACTTACTTTGGTAGGGTACTTCCCAGGGATATGTACATTAATAATGAGATTGATACACACATTGCCAGAGCTAACTCAGTGTTTGGGAGGCTTTGAAGGAAAGTATGGGATAGAGGAGGTATTAGACTGACTACCTAAACTGAAGGTCTAGAGAGCCCTTGTGTTGACCTCATTGTTGTATGACTGGGGAACTCTGAAGGTGATTGGATTACATGACAGCTAAGTCTCTTCCAATTCTAAAATCAATGATATTATGAATTGAGAATTTTTTTTTTTGCTTTTTGGAGGGCAATTGGGGTTAAGTAACTTGCCTAAGGTCACATGGCTGGTATTTTTTTTCTGTTAAGTGTCTGAGGCCAGATCCGAACTCAGGTCCTCCTGACTCCGGGGCCAGCATTCTACTCACTGTGCCACCTAGCCTCCCCAAGTATTAATTTCTTCTTATTATTATTATCTTTTTAAATTTTTTTTTAATTTTTGAGAAATTTTCAATAAAAACAAAAGCACTTCAAAAAATTATACTACTTCCCACAGCTCTTTCTTAATGAATGAATGTCAGTGTCCCACAAGAAATCTCTAAGGGAAAACATTCAGGAAGATGTGAGATTTAGTCATACATTTCCCACCAGTTTCATCTTTATGGCACCTGTTTACTATGCTGATCTAGCATCACACACTACCCCCCACCCCTGAAAAACCCTCCACCTACCTACCCCAAGTTCTTAATTTTTAAATCTAGGTCTTATTCCCTAGACTATGGAAGGGTGCAGAGCCCAATCTTTAAGCATCCTAAGAACCTTTTGGTTTTCCTGATTCTTTTCTAGCAAATCAGTCCTGATGGAAGTTGCTATGATCTCAGGGGGTTGAGACTGCTGGGACATCATTATTCCAAAGGTTCTTAAGCATTGTGCTCAGAGTCCTGAGTGTCTGAACTGAGATTCTCCAATGAATTACTTCTTCTTCTTCTTCTTCTTTGTCTTCTTCATCTTTGTCTTCTGTTTTCAACATTCATTTTTATAAGATATTGAGGTCTAAATTTTTCTCCCTTCTTCCATCCTTCCCCTTTTCAAGACAGCAAGCAATCTGACATAGGTTATGCCTTTATAAACCTGTGAAACATATTTCCACATTAGTAAAGTTGTGAAAGAAGAATCAGAACAATAGGGAAAAACCATGAGAAAGATTTTTTTTTAAGTGAAAATAGTGTGCTTCAATCTGCATTTAAAATCCATATTCTTTCTCTGGATGTGGATAGCATTTTCCATCATGAGTCTTTTGGAATTGTCTTGTATTATTGCATTGTTGAGAAAAGGTAAGTCTATCAGGGTTGGTCATCACACAATGTTGCTGTTACTATATACAATGTTCTCCTGGTTCTGCTCACTTCACTCAGCGTCAGTTCATGTAAGTCTTTCCAGGTTCTTCTGAAATCCACCTGCTCATCATTTCTTATATAAAATGTGTGTGTGTATTCCATTACATTCATATACTGCAGCTTGTTCAGCCATCCCCCAATTTATGGGTATCCCCTCAATTTCCCATTCTTTGCCATCATAAAAACAGCTGCTATAAATATTTTTGTGCATGTGGGTCCTTTTCCCTTTTTTATGATCTTTTTGGGATACAGACTTAGTAATGGTATTTTCGGACCAAAGGGTATGCATAGTTTTATAGCTCTTTAGGCATAGTTCCAAATTCTCTCCAGAATAGTTGGATCAGTTCACAACTCCACCAATGGTACATGAGTGTCCCAGTTTTCCCACATCCCCTCCAACACCCAACATTTCCATTTTTTATATTATATTAGCCAATCCGATAGGTGTTCAGTGGTACCTCAGAGTTATTTTAATTTGCATTTCTCTAATCAATAGTGATTTAGAGCATTTTTTTCATATGACTATAGATAGATTTCATTTTTTTCATCTGAAAACTGCCTATTCATATCCTTTGGCCATTTATCAATTGAAGAATGTCTTGTGTTCTTATAAATTTGACTCAGTTCTCTATGTATTTGAGAAATGAGACTTTTGTCAGAAACACTGGCTATAAAAAAAATTGTTTCCCAGTTTTCTGCTTTCCTTCCAATCTTGGTTGCATTGGTTTCTATGGACTTCTTGCTACCTTTCAATGGTAATGGCCTGGGACTGGCTTAGAGAAAAAAAAAACAATTTGCATTGCTTTGATCAGGGGAAAGGCTCTGTTTGGACAACAGCCAGTCAACAGATGCAGGAAATGATCAGGCAGCTGCCAACAAGACGTGCTAGACTTTGCTAGACTTGCTAGAATAGACCAAAAAGAAAGTTCTTGATAGAGCAGTGAACAGCAGCCCCTTAAAGCACCCCCTTCATGAGAGGGAGGAGGGGGCATCCCAGGAGGACAGTGGGAGAATTGGACCTTAGTCTGAATGGCACTGGGATAAATCAGGTCCCTGATTCACCCCAAGATGAACCTGGGTGTGAGTCTTCCCTCAAACTTCGTGTTTTTCTGGGATCTGTTCCCTGGGACAACAGCATTCCCAGCTAATACTGTAACAGGAACTTTTCTCCCCTCCTCCCCTTACTGCAATAGCCTAATAACTGACCTCTGCCTCAAGTTCTTCCCCCTCCAAATTGTTCTACATAATTCTGCCAGTGATCCCCTTAAAAGTTTCTTTTATCCTATCATTGCAATGTTCTAAGTTCTCAAGAAAAGAGTCCAGATTTCTTCATCTGCTGCAGCCTCTTCAATATTATCTCCCCAGCATTCCCACAAACAAACCTTCCTCTACCACCAAGCTGATCTACAATCTGTTCCCTAAATGCGCTACATTCATTGCCACCTCCTCAATTTTGTTCACACTGTTGTCTGGGATGCTTTCCCCTCACCTCTCTATTTGTCTAATTTCTGGTTTGTTGTGCTGTGTTTTCTCTGCAGTATGGTATAGCGCAAAAAAGGTGCAACTTGAAATTAGGAAAGACCTAGTTTTGAATCTTTAGCTCTAACCAAGTAGATAGAGGGTCAGGCCTCAAGTCTGGAAGACCTGAGTTCAAATCCTGCCTCAGATACATATTAGCTGTGTGACCCTGGCCAAATAACTTAACCCTGTTTGCCTCAGTTTCCTCATTTGTCAAATGAGCTGGAAAATGAAACCATGCCAGGGTCTCAGCCAAGAAAATTCCAAATGAAATCATCAACAAAATCCTCTAACCACAGGTAAATCATCTAATTTCTCTGGACCTTAGCTCCCTCATTTGTAAAGTAGGGATCCTAATACTAGTAATTACTTCACAGGGGGATTGTGAGAATCATGCTCTATAAAGTTGAGCTTTCCTCTTCCTCCTCCTCCTCTCATCATCCTCTCTAAGAAAGACAGCATGGAATAGTGAATAAGTGTCAGCCTCTGAGTCAGAAAGACCTGGATTCAAGTTCTACCCATGAAACATACTGACTGTGTGATGCTGGGGAAGTCATTTACCCTCTTAGTGCCCTAGGCCACTCTCTGAGGCTATGGCTATAAGTAGCAGAAAAGTTGCTGATTAATGTGATTGGATAGGAGTCTCCTTATCAGGATTCCACTACACAGATGAAATTCACATTCTGAACCAAAAGAAAAAGTTTCCTAAATCTCCCCAAGCCGTAGTTATCTCTGAACTTCTAGAACACTATCTGTTCCACTAATTTGGAACTTACTAAGCGGTCCCTTGAACCAAGTAGTACCTCTTTATCTTCTCATAGCATAGAGAAACATCATGGTGCAAAGGAAAGTGTACTGGCCTTCAGGAGCAGAGTTAAAATTCCAGTTCTGCTCTGTATTTCCTATGTGACATTGGGCAAAGCTTTCTCCACTCTGGCCTCGGTTCCTTTTAATGTAAAATGAAGAGATAAGATTAAATAAACTCAAAGATCCCTTCCTTCTAGGTCTAAATATTATGATCCTAAGCAGGGTGGACAAATGCTTAACAACTGGCTCTCTGAACTTTTTTTTTACATAAGATACACTTTTAAGTTTAATGTGGATTAGTAACATTTTTGACATAAATTTAAGTCTGGAAATCAACACATTAAATCAGGTCCTGATTTATAGTGTTTGCCCATTTCCAAGGTGTAAAGCTCATACTGAAAATTTAACAATCAGTTCTAAACTGGTTTGAGCTGACTCCAGCATAGTCCTGATCCTAAGTATGGAAAAAAAAAAAACAGTTCAGTTTTGGAAGTATAAAGCCACTGGAGTTGTTCCACAGATGATATCTGGGAAGGCTGGGCTGGACACAAGCTAGCTGAGGGAGCTGCTTCCATTCCCAGGGATCCTAGGCTTAGCGGCTTTTTGGTGACTGTTGGTCTACAGTTGTTGCTGGTGGTTGTGAAGAAGGTGGGTCCCTTCTTCCCAATGACCTCCTTCATTGATGGCTTCAAAGGTAGAAGCAGGTCCAGTGGTCAGAGGGATACCATTCTCATGCTTCCTGGGATAAGGGTCCTAGCTTGTCTCTACTTGTTGACTCCTAGAAGCCAAGAGACCTGGATGCAAGACCTAGCTTGGCCACTGGACAATTGGCTGGGCTGCTTTGGGCAGTCACTGAACCTCCCTGGGCCCCAGTTTTCTCATCTGTAAAATGAATGAATTGGACTAGTTGATCTGTAGGATCTCTTTTACCTCTAACATACTTCTCAGTCTATGAAAATATGTGGGAATTGAAGGTAACTACTAATTTTGTGTCTCTCAGGCACACAAAACACAGTGGTCATATGTATGATATGCTATCAAAGTACTTAAATGAATGAATTTTTAAGAAGTATTTAAGTGGGCAGAGTCAAGATGGCAGAGTAGAAATAGGACCTCTGGTTCTCATCACTTCCAATCCATGTAAAAGGGGACTCTGAACAAACTTTGGAGCTATAGAACCCACAAAATGACACAGAGAAGCTAACCTCCCACTGAGGACAGCCTGGCAGGCTGGCAGGAATCGGCCAGTGCAGTGCTCTGGGAGCCGAGCCCAGCTCCACAGCGAGGTTTTAGCCCCAGGGCAGGCCTGACCAGCAGCTGGCTGGGGGGACTCCAGATCACCAGCAGCTGCAGCGATCCAGAATTATCATCACATAGATGCTAAGGACAAAGTGAGAGGTCAGTGCAGTCTGGACTTTGGGACCCAGTAGTTAGGAGTGTGTAGGCTTTGCCTCCAGGGCAAAAAGCCGCTGAGGGATGCGGCACAGCTGCAGCCATGTGGCAGTTTCAGCTCCTGGCCTGCAGAATATAGGGGGACCAAGCACCAGTCTGAGGGGTAATCGCTCTTGCTTTAACCTTCTTGGATTTGGATTGCAGTCTAGGGTGGAGGTCCTGGGGTGTGTGACTAGCTTAACAGAGTGTGTGGAGGCTTCACAGAGGGCACCTAACTAATATCTCCGGCAGCTGAGAAAATCGCAGCCTTTAGTATGAAACTCCCCTGTCTGGTAGCAGAGTCCTACTGTGGCAAAAAGCCCAAAAGTCAAGCAATTGAGCGGCAACATGACCAGGCAAAGGAAGCAAAGCAAACAGAAGAATCCAACATTAGACTCCTATTTGGGGGACAAAAAGAATCAAAGCATGGAATAGGAGGAAGACAGTGAAGTCAGAACTCCTGCACCAAAAGCTTCAAAGGAGAATATAAGCTGGTTACAGGCCATAGAGGACCTTAAGAAGCAGATAAGAGAAGTGGAGAGAAAATTGGGAAGAGAAAGGAGAACAATGCAAGAAAATTACAAAATGAGAGTCAACAGCCTGACTGAGGAAAATCATACCTTAAAAAATAGACTGACTCAAATGGCAAAAGAGGCTCAAAAAGGCAATGAGGAGAAGAATGCCTTAAAAAGTCAAATTTTCCACATGGAAAAAGAATCTCAAAAGCTCACTGAGGAGAATCATTCCTTCAGAATTAGATTGGAGCAAATGGAAGCTAATGACTTTATGAGAAATCAAGATGCTGTTAAACAGATCCAAACAAATGAAAGAATAGAAGGCAAGGTGAAATATCTCATGGGAAAAACCACTGACCTGGAAAATAGATCCAGGAGAGGTAATTTTAAAATTATTGGACTACCTGAAAGCCATGATCAAAGAAAGAACCTAGAAATCATCCTCCAAGAAATTCTCAAGGAAAACTGCCCTGATGTTTTAGAACCAGAGGGCAAAATAGAGGTTGAAAGAATCCACTGATCACCTCTTGAAACAGATCCCAAAAAGAAAATTCCTAGGAATATTATAGCCAGGCTTTGAAATTCCCAGATCAAGGAGAGACTATTATGTGCAGCCAGGAAGAAACAATTTGAATATTGTGGAAACACAATCAGGATAACTCAGGATCTGGCAGCTTCTACACTGAGGGATCAAAGGGCTTGGAATATGATATTCCTGAGGGCAAAGGAGCTGGGATTAAAACCAAGAATCACCTACCCAGCAAAACCAAATATCATGTTTCAGGGGGAAATATGATCATTCAGTGGAATAGGGGACTTTCAAGCATTCTTGCTGAAAAAACCAGAGTTGAATAGAAAATTTGACATTCAGATACAAGAAGCAAGAGAAGCATGAGAAAGTAAACAGGGAAAAGAAATCATAAGGAACTTATCAAAGTTGAACTATTAACATTCCTACATGGAAAAACAATAATTGTAACTTATGAAACTTTTCTCATATGTATATATGTCCATATTGGAGGGTATACGGGAGTATGAACACATATGTGAATGTGTGTATATATGTTTACAGGTAGACATAGATAGAGGGCACAGGACCAATTTAATAGGAAGGGATGATACTTAAAAGGTGAAATTAAGAGGTGAGAGAGGAATATAATGAGAGGAGATGGGGAGAGACAGAATGGGGTAAACTATCTCATATATTAGAGGCAAGGGAAAATGGTTACAATGGAGGGGAAGAATAGGAAGGCAAAAGGGAATGGGTCAACCTCATTCTCATTGAATTTGGCTCTGGGATGGAATGAAATACACAGTAAATAGGGTATCTCACCCTACAGGAGAGTAGGGGGGAAGGGGATGAGATGGGTGATGATGGAAGGGAGGGCAGGCTGGGGGGGGAGGGAAGTTGGAAGCACCCACTTTTGAAAAGGGAAGGGATCAAAGTAGAGAATAGAACAAGTGGGAGGTGGGATAGGAGGGAGGGAAATATAGTCAGTCTTTTACAATATATCTACTGTGTTAATGTTTTGCATTAGCTACACATGTACAACCTATACTGAACTGCTTATCTCCCCTGTAAGGGTGGGTGACAAGGGAGGAAGGGAATGAATCTGGAATTAAAATTTTTAAATCAAACGTTTAAAAATATGTATATATACACTATTACTAATACTATTTTACATGTAATTGGGAAATAAGATATACAGGCACTGGGGCATAGAGATCCACCATGCCCTACTGGAAAAGTTGAAGGGTGTGTGGGAGAAGATACAGGAGAGAGCATATTGGAGGAGGAGACATCCTGTGGGACTGCTATTTTGGGGCAGAGCATAGAGGAAAAATGGGGAGAAAATTTGTAACTCAAAATCTAGCGGAAATGAATGATGTAAAGCAGAAATTAATAAAGCATTTGAAAAATGGAAAAAAGGAAATATTTAAGTGCTTGCTGTTTGCAGAACACTATGGTAAGCACTGAAGATGAAGACAGAAAAGATGGTTCCTGTTCTCAGGGAGCTCACGTTTGGATGGGGAGACCATATATGTGGTAGGTTTGAGCTTCAAGTCAGATGGATAGGTGCCATGGTCCCTAAAGTGCACCAGCAAAGCAGATGCTAATGTTTCTTCATTAATGTCATTTCCACTGATAAAAGCATATCACTTTCTGATCCTTTTTGAAAGTGCCAAGGATTTAGGTGCTGAGTTCCTTTCTTTTCTGGGTTTTCAGTGGCTGTGGGTGTAGTAGTTGTCAGGCTGCATGTCCTTGGGGCTGCTTCCCAGGATCATTCCTGAGGCCCCTGGACTGGAAGCATTGCTATGCCAAAGGCTCTTGGATTCAAGGTCCTGGGCTGTCTCCACTGGGTTCTGAGGGGAGACAGTGGTCAAGGACACAACTTATTTGGCACCTCCTGCTTCCTGTTTCTCCCTCAGGGTGCCTTGCTGCCTCAGTGAAATTGGTTTACCTGCTCTGTAGGAATCATTTGGTGGGAATGGCTCTCCTCTTTGCAATCAATATACTTTTATTAAGTACCTACTATGGGCCAGAAACTTGCTAAACACTGGAGATACAAAGAGGCAAATGATAATCCCTTCCCTCAAGGAGTACACAATCTAATTGGGGAGAAAATAAGCAAACAAATATATATACAAAGAAGTTAGATATAGGATAAATAGGCAATAATTAACAGAGGGAAGGCACTAGAAAGAAGAGAGATTGGAAAAGGATTACTGTGGAAGATGGAATTGTAGTTGGAACTTGAAGGAAGTCAAGGAATCTGGCAGGTGGGGATGCAGAGGGAGAGGATTCCAAGCATGGGGGACATACAGAGAAAATGCTTGGAGCAGATGGATGGATGGTCTTATTTGGGAAGATCAGCAAGGAGGCTGGTGTCACTGGATCAAATAGTGTGAGACAGGGAGTAAGATGTAAGAAGATTGGAAAGGTAGGAGGGGCTAGGTTATGAAAAGCATTGAATACTGGAATAGAATATTTTGTATTCGATCCTAGAGGTGATAGAGAACTACTGAAGAGAGAGAGAGAGAGAGAGAGAGAGAGAGAGAGAGAGAGAGAGAGAATGAGGAGAGAAGAGAGGGAGAGAGAAGGGCGAGAGATAAAAGAGAGAGAAGGGGAGAGAAGAGGAAAGGAGAGAAAAAGAGGAAGAGAAGAAAGAGAAGAGAGGGGAAGGAGGGTAGAGAGAAAAGAGGAGAGAAGAGGGGATAGAGAGAGACAGAGAGAGAGAGACAGAGACAGAGAGACAGATCTCTGCTTTAGGAAAATCATTTTGATGGCTGAATGGAGAATGGATTGGAGTGGGGAGAGACTTGAGGCAGTCAGACCCATTGGCAGGCTACAGCAATAATCCAGGTGTGTGGTGATGAGGGCCTGCCCCAGGGTGGTAGCAACAGCAGAGAGAAGAGAGGGAGCATTAGAGATGTTCCAAAAGTGAAATAGACAGGTCTTGGCAAGACACTGTATATGTGTGAGTGAGAGCTAGTGAGGAGTCGAGGATAACACCTAGGCTGTCTGAGCCTGAGGGACTAGGAAGATAGTATTTCTCTTGACAAATAAATGGAAGTTTGGAGCTTGGGAGGGTTTAGGGGGAAAGATAATGACTTTAGTTTGGGGCTCTGTAAGAACTGGCTCACAGATGGTAGCTGTGAGAGTTGGGCTGAAAGCAGGCTGGGTGAGGGAGGTATGGCTGCTCCCAGGGCTTCTAGGCCTATTGCTGGCAGTTATGAGGAAGTAAGGTCCTTTCTCCACAAGGATTTCTCCTTTAACGATGGCTTCAAAGGCAGAGTTGAGAGCAGGTCTGGTGGTTTGGGTGATACTATTTCTAAGGCTCTTGGGGTCAAAGGTCCTGGTTTGCTTATTAGTTGATTGACCTTAGAGTTTCCCCCAATAAAGAAAGATCAAAATTCTATAGGTCATAGTAAAAAAGGAACCCTCTTCTCCAGTGGAGATCCCAGGACAGACATGAGGAACTGATTTGTCCATGATATTTAGGGTACCATTTCCAAGAATAAAGAAAAGCCAGTTTTCCCCTTGTAACTTGGGGGCTGATGTGGTTACTTCCAAATAGTCCCCAGCAGACACAAAAGAATTAACATCTTTCTAGATATATTTTCCTTTAAAATGTGCTTAGCCTTTTGAGTACAAGTAGGGGGGAAAATCCATTTTATAAATGTTAAATGGAGAAGATAGATTTTTACTCATACCACTTGTATTCCAGAGGCTAAAGAATTACAAAGTTATCCATCAAAACTGAAGAACAAATTTAATAACAAAAAAGAATGGGAACAGTTCTACTTAATAGAAAATAAATTTACCAACTATCTATTTGTATTTTTAAAGGCCCCCCAGGACATACTTCCCTATGATTATAAACTCAGGTGGCATGAGAAGAAATGGCACTGTATGAGGCTAGCATGTACAAAGCTGTTCTCTAAATGTATTTTTATTTTATTAACTCTTTCTTATACTTCCTATCAGAAAAATTTCCCTCTGGTCCCTTCACACAGAAAACCTCCCAGGGGAAAGTCTAATATGTCATTTGCCAATGAGACTCCAACTAGACTGTTTAGGTTCACCCAAGCCTGTTGACCAACAATGTGAAAGCAATAAGTATTCCCTGACAAATTGTTAGATGTCTCTAAGGAGGACAAAAAACAATGCACTTTACTCTTAAAGAATACACATCTTACTTGGCACCTAATTTTTCAAGGGAAAAAAAAATTTACATTTAGATAAAAGAAAGTATGTGTGCCATGGTGCATAGATGGAAGCCAGGGACCAAACTCAGCACTTTCCTCTGCCTCTGTGCGGCAGCTGTATGACCTTAGGCAAGTCAATTTACCTCTTGGGGTTCATTTTTCTAATATATAAAATGGAGGAGATGGATCTTTAAAGTCCCTAGCAGCTCCAACATTCCATAATTCTATCTCGGGACAAGATCAGATGCTGAGATTCTCTTTCTCCGTATGAGACTATATCTTGGGATGACCTCCTTTGAAGTAGTGCTGTTTTGTTTTGTTGCCTTATGTTTCTTTTCATCCAATAGAAACAAAGACCTAGAGTTGAAAGGGAGCTCAGAAGTCACCCCATCTAGTATGACCTTTTGGTACTACAGATAAGAAAACTGAGACCTAAGGAAGCAAAGTCACATGAATAGTATACATGTCAGAGGCAAGATTTGAACCCAGGTCCTCAAACATTGGCAGAGCCAAAGTTCAATCAGATCTGGTAACAAATTCAATGACAGGAGCTTAGTGCTCTCTTAACGTTCTACCTTGGGTTTCAATTCCCTGTTAACAATTTCCTATTTTGTCCTTCTGTAGCACCAATGCAATATTTATAGTGCCCATGATCACAATAAAGACCATGAGTATAAATATAGCATGATATAATTGCAAAATGTACCACATTCTCCAGGTAGAGGGTAGAACTAAAGCATTTATTTAGACACTAGAAAACCCAATCCCCAAACCAGTAAGTTGATTTCATCATAGTACCAAAGATATTCAGAAGCCATAATAATGATGAGAGCCACAGCAACCTTCAGTCTTTCCACAAACCAACACAAGATCAATATTTACTCAGAAACTTCTCTATCTCCTTGCCTGAGCTCTTCTCTCCCCCAATGTCTGGCTAGCTCTGACCAGCTTCCTGTGGGCTCTGCTTCCCTTCTGCAAAATCCTCCCCGCATAGGCTTCACAGCAGGGGAGATCTTCAAACTCCCCCCCTAGAGCTATTAAGGGGCAGGGAAGATCTTCAAATTGCCATTCCCATTACACCTTCCTAATCTGGAGATCTTAGAGACAACAGAGTTGAGTAGCTCTGTCTTCTCTCTGTAGTCTGGTACCATCAAGCCTCAGCAGTGGTGTTAGTCTTTCCTCCCAAATAACTAAAAATGTCCCCTTTTGTTTTATTTAGCACCTATCATCACCAACCTTACCAATTCTGAGCTTCAGTACTCCTGGAACTATTCTTATAGGATTTTGCCACTTAAAAAAAATACTATCTATTACATCCATTTAGTATTTAGAGTCCTATGCATCTGCATCTTTTGATAGCTTTCCCTTTCCATAGGCTGTTGTCCAATAGCTCACCAAATACTGAACCAAGGCACCTCACCACTTGCTTTGTGGAGAAACAGAGAAATAATGTTCAAGTCACTGAGTGGGGGTGTGGGGGAGTAGAAGAGCACACAGTAACTTCCCTATGGATTCTGAGTGAGGAAAAGATAAAGAGTAAATAAGGAAGAAATCAAGACTTCTGCTGAGTGACTCACTGGAGAACCTCTGCCCTCCTTGACATATTACTCCTTCACACATTTAGGTTCTCAATGGTAAGAAGGGCAGAGTATTTTTCTGGGTATATCTGCAGGGCAAATGACCTATGTGTCTACTGAGATAGTTTAATAGGTCTCACTTTGAGGTAATGCCCATTCAATAATTGAGTAAGGTTTAATAAATCCATTCTGACTTCACACAGGAAGAAAAAGAGGAAGGAAATCAGATTTGCTTAATTCAGGAGTCATCCGTCTGGAATTTTTTTTTCTCCATGAGTCCTAGAGAAGTATACTACATGGAGAAGAAAATCACAAAATGGGCTGAAGAGCTGAAACGTGGGACTGAACATAAGGGTGTGTGAGAAATGAATGTTTCTCTTATATTTAATAACTAATTATTGTACTCGGACCAAAGTTTTCCCCCTTTTCTACATCCTCATCCAGAAATTAGCCAGTTTGAAATCTCAAAGATTTTCCCAAGCCAAGATCTGATCAGACAGTAAAAGAAATTCTAAATTTGGGTTAATGGGTATATTCCTGTTCATTGTTCTCTCAGGTCTGGGAAAATGTTCATTCTCTCTATTATCAAGATAGGTGATAGGGAAATTGATATCTCTTTGACCAAGATTTGAGTGATCTAAGTCAAGTACCCCAAGATAGCCCACCTCCCATTGTGTTAACTAATCAGAGATGATTAGGCATCCCTCAGGAAGGCCAATATAAACTGTGACCCCCCCCCCACCATTAGGGGTCTTTGGTCTAAAAGAGATGGCCAAATGACCATCCTTTTATTAATAACCTGCTGGCTTTATTAATCCAGAAACTACGTCTCCCGAAACTTTTTAATTGTTACAGCTTAAAGTCAAGAACACAAGGGACTAGAATTTGTTAAGGAACTGAAGAGAGGAATAGTGCTGCTCTAAGAACATAAGAGTGGAGAAAATTTTGTTTTTTTAATAGCTATTAGGCTGTCATATTTCTGAAATTTCAGCTCTTGGTGATGGGATTTAGATGCTTTGAGCACCTTTCCTGGATAGGGAACTGGTGGTGCTATTATCTCTCTTTAAGAAGTAAAGTATTTTAACCTTTCTGCACAATCCTGCAGCCAGTCTGTGATATCACAAATATAAGATACTCCTCTTTTTTTTTTTTTTTTGGAGGGGAAAGGCAGGGCAATTGGAGTTAAGTGACTTGCCCAGGGTCACACAGCTAGTAAGTGTTAAGTATCTGAGGCCAGATTTGAACCCAGGTCCTCCTGACTCCTTCATGTCTGTCCATCCTATGCTGCTTTTTGCCATAGTATTCTATAGATCCACCAGAAGGATGGTACCAGTGCTGCACATGGGAAGTCCATTTGGTTATCTGTTACTTTTCCCACGTGATAGGCCATCTAGTTATCTATCTAGAACTATATTCCTCTGATGACATCTTTTACTCCACTTTTGTGCAGTCCCTCATTTCTAATGTGTTGCAGTCTACTCAGACCCAACAGATACCTCTCTGTTGCCCTTTGGGCAATTCTCAACCACAATGACTTTCATAAGGAAGGTAGTAAAAACAAAATCCTCCACTGATAGATTTGGAAAACAAGAGAAAGACTACAAGATAAAAATCAGGAGGCATTTCAATGAAAGCTCTAGGCAGGTTTTTTCTTTAAAATCCTTAAAACCTAAACTCTGATAATCTTCTTAAGTCTTGTTTGAAAAAAGTTGCTATCAATGCAACAAATTCAGAAAATGCTGTAATTAAAGGGAAATCCTTTGGCTTCCTTAGATGTTTACTCCCTACCAGCATTGTACTAGTCACTGGGAGAGAAGGAAAGAATGAACAAATGCATGACACAAATCCTGATAACCTCCTTTTACCTTCATAGGACAAAGCACTTCCCTCCATCCTGAATTAGCTTTCTTTAAATATACTTCAGTGGGATTCTAGCCCCAGAAAATGATTATTGATCTTGATTACAGTCTATTGCTATGTCAATGACCATTGACATAGAGAAAAAGGCTTCAGATACAGTCTTCTTAGAGCTAAGCCAAGTCCTGCTGGGAGGAAGCACCATTCTCAGGACTCCTCAGTGACCTGAGTATTGGGAACTACCAGCCAGGCTGCCAATATGCATGAGGTTTCACAAGGGAGCATAGCCAAAGAAGGAGAGACATGAGTAAGAGCTGGGGAGCTACAATCCACTTCTAAGGAGGAAGAGGGCAGACTATCTTAGCTGAAGCAAAGCAGAGAAGGAACCAAGGATTTACAATTCATCTCTATTCTTTCCTTGTTATTTTTATCCCCTGCTAAGTACCTGACAATGAAGTCTGGTGTTGAAACACCTCCTCTTCCTTTACAGACATGTGACTGTATTCGTAATTTTAAAACTAGCTTTGCCCAAAATACAAACACCCAATTCTGGCAGCTACCAGGGCAGGCCCTGAAAGGCTGTACCTTGGAAATCCCCCCATTTGTTTTTTCTCCCTTGTAGCCTTTTGCTTCTCGCTACATTACTTCATTTTCTACACTTTTTTTCCACTGAGAGAAAGAAAAAAAGTTTAAAGAAACTTAAAGAAAAGAGAAAACTTTAAAATCCAACAAAAGAGCTACTATGGGGCAGAGGAACAGTGGGGCTGGAGCTGCATTAGGCTCTGGGCTATAAGTAGCAGGAACAAAGCCCCCAGGGAGCCCTTCTTCTTCAAGTCCCAAGTGATGTCCACTCTCTGGTGGACAAAGGGAAGAGCTCCAAGTCTGGCCACATGCCCTCCCACTGAACCTTTCAGAGTTCTAGGAATTGCCATCTGCCCTTTTACTGTGTTCTCCAGTTCTTTGGACCTTGCCATTCACCCTGAGCCCTAAGGAACATCAGGCTTTGCCATCCACCCTGAAACTCCATCTCCCACTTACTATAGGAATGTGAGCTCCTTGAAGGTAGAGACTATTTTGCTTTGCTATTTGTTATCTCCAATGCTTAGCTCACAATAACCACTAAGAAATAATCATTTATTTTTAAAAGGGAAGGGACATAGTTCTATTTTTTAAGAATCTCAATATGACAGCTATATAGAAGATGGATTGAAAAGAGGAGATGACAGATACAAAGACCAAATAAAAGGCAAATACAATAATCCAGGAGGGCAGCTAGATGGCACAGTGGATAGAGTGCTGAGCTTGGAGTCAGGAGGACCTGAGTTCAAATCTGGTCTCAAATACTTACTAACTGTGTGACCTTAGTGTCACTTGACAATGTTTGCCTCAGTTTCTTCATCTGTAAAATGAAATGAAGAAGGAAATGGCAAACCACTCCAGTATCTTTGCTGAGAAAACCCCAAATGGGCTTATAAAGAGTCGGACACAACTAAAATGAGTGACCAGCAAGTAATAATCTAGGAGAGAGGTTTTGAAGACTTGAACTTTGATCATGTCTGTGTAGTAGCAAGAAGGGACAAATGTGAGAGATATTGTGGAGGTAGAATTGACAGGATTTGGCCACTGGTTGAAGAAGAAGGGGAAAGGAGAATAAATAGGCAAGAATAGGAAAGTT
Organism: Petaurus breviceps papuanus; assembly: GCF_028583685.1. Lineage (NCBI taxonomy): Eukaryota > Metazoa > Chordata > Mammalia > Diprotodontia > Petauridae > Petaurus > Petaurus breviceps. Next base: position 39,181,719 of record NW_027185903.1, read on the forward strand.
AGGAAGAGGAATGGGTTTCTTGGGAGGAGATGGTGAATTATTTTGAGCATTTGCCTCTTTTGATATGCCTAAGATGTCCAGCAGATAATGAGGTCTTGCACCTCAGAAGACAGACAATGACTAGATATATAATTGCGGGGTCATCTGCATTGAGATGATAATTGGGCCCATGGGAGCTGATGGTTCCAAGAGAGAAAATGTAGAGAAGGAAAAGGTCTCAGGACAGAGGTTGATAGTGAGAGATAGACTGAGAAGGAATAGTCAGACAGACAAGTAGGTGACCATAGAGTCATGAAAACCCAGGGAGGAGTCTTTAGGAGGAGAAGGAGGTCATCAGTATCAAAAGCCACAGGACAGTCAAGAAAGAGGAAGACTAAGAAGTCATTGGAGGGGCAGCCAGGTAGCACAGCGAGTATGAGCACCAGCTCCAGTGTCGGGATGACCTGGGGATCGAATCCTAGGCTCAGACACTTAGCACCCACCCAGACACTTAGCACCCACCCAGAAACACCTGGCCGTGTAACCTTGAGCAAGTTACTTAACCCCAATTGTTTAGGGGCGGCCAGGTGGCTCAGCGAGTAAGATCACCTGCTCCAGTGTCGGGGTGACCTGGGGATCAAATCTGGGCTCAGATACTCAGCACCACACCCAGAAATAACTGGCCATGTAACCTTGAGCAAGTTACTTAACCCCGATTGCTTAAAAAAAAAAGTTATTGAATTTGAAACTGGGAAATTGTTGGTAACCTTGGAGAAAGAAGTTTCAATTGAGTGGTGAGTCCAGAATTCAGAGTGCAAGGGGCTGAAAAGTGAACGGGAAGGGAGAAGGGAGGTCATTTTCATTTTCTGAGGATACCAGAGGAGTCCTCAAGCTGACTACCTGTCATCTTTCACCTTGACCAGCCCATCCTCTCCTCCTTCCATACATTCCCCTGATGACCTTTTTGCATTCCTATTCTTCCTTGAATATTCTCATTGGTTATATTTTGCAGCTTGCCCACAACCACCATATGCCTCTCAGTTGCTTACACTGGTGATATTTATTTGCCAGATTGAAGCAAGTCAATCAAATCATTCTGTCAACAAATATTTATTAAGCATTTACTATTTGCCTGGCACTGTGCTAAGTGCAAATATAGAGGCAATTTCTTCTAGAGGTGAGAGCACTGAGGGACTGATTTACAAGGAATCCAAAGGGCATAAGGATACTAAGTCATAGAAAAAAAAATCTTGAACTTTATAAATACCAAAGAGACAGAGAACATCAAAAAAATTCTATTCTATATGCCTGCTTTCCCATCTCTATAAAGTCTTTACAAGCGCCATCTACATGCAAAGGGTATGTATCCTCAATAAGAGTAACAGAAGGAAACAGGAAGTCTTTTTCAAGAAATATTGTACCCTGTGGTACTCTATCTTTGCCATCTCACAGCTGACCAAATGATAATGTAGAGGAGGATTCAAGCTCTCACAAGTGCTTCTTGACTATGAAGGGGAAAAAAAGTATTTTCTTTGATAAATCAAAACACCACCTTAAATGCTCTCTTCCAATAATGCATCTTTCTTTTCTATGTTGAAATTGTTCAGGATTCTTTGAAAGATAATATAAATGATCCTGTTCAAAGTCTTTCTGATTAACATCAGGTGGAGCATAAAACAGGGAGAGGTACAGTCACTAAAAGTGTCCATCATAATAATGGAGGATGTTATTACTACTGACAAAAGACAATGAAGAAAAATCAAAAGTGAACATCTTTATCTTTAAAAAATCTTTGTGAGAGGGGCGGCCAGGTAGCACAGCGAGTAAGAGCACCGGCTCCAGTGTTGGGATGACCTGGGGATCAAATCCGGGCTCAGACACTTAGCACCACACCCAGAAATAACTGGTCGTGTAAGCTTGAGCAAGTTACTTAACCCCGATTGCTTCAAAAAAAAATCTTTGTGAGAATACTTTCTATATGTATTAAAGGTATGATGAAGATAAAAGAAGAGACTTCTACATTATTTTTAGCAAACTTTTCAGTGACACAACCAACCAAAGGATCCAGAAAATATAACATCCTACTATATTTAATATTTGTTGACTATTAAAAAGTATTTTAATAGGTATAGCAAATGTCATGTTAAAGCCTCTACAACAGAGTATTTTTCATGCACATTAAAGCCATACAAGACTCTTTGAAAGGCATGACAGAGACACCTTTGTTCAATGACTTGATTTTTTAATATTAGGTAAGACATAATCAAGAGAAACATGTTTGCCAGTCATGGTGAATGTCTGGGACAGAATGTAAATAAATGAGGAATTCTCTATAGATTTTGAAGTCTTCCAGATGTTCCCATTTGGGGATAACCCTGGGCTGACTGAATCAAATCCTGGTATTTTACAGTTTCTTAAACAATATTGACATTTTCCCCTCACTATTCACAAAGGAAAAAATAAGTGGATTAAGGATGGCTATTGACCAGATCACTATACGTAGTTGTTTGAGCAGGAAATAAAACATGTCACATTAAGTACATATATCTTAGAAAGACAATACAGGTAGAGCAAGAACTAAGCTGAGAACTGAATAGGCTGAGACTAGGTTGGACTGTCTTAGAAAAAGTACCCAGTGCTCCTTACTGACCCCAAGCTTTTCCCCTGAAACAAAAGCCCATCTTTTAAATGCTTTGGGTGATATTGTATGGCTGCAAGACAAAGAGTCAAAGTCTCTGAAGAACTAAAGTTGGGGTCACCCAAATGGCAATGGAAAGTTCTATAACTGGTATGAAGAGGCAAAAAGATATTACCAACAATGAATTGTACACCAAAAACAGTGTAAAAGATATCATTAAAAAGATGTGCAACCAGAAGAAGTGGACCAGTCACCAAATAAGGGTGATAGACAACCATCAAAAGATCTAGGAGTGAGGGCTTTGGCAGAATTCAAACTTCAAAAAACAAATCCCCTTAATAGAAGGATTTGTTCTGTAAAACTTGGACTTGGTCAAAAGACCATACCCAATGACCGAGAAGGCCACATGTGGCTGCAGGTTCCCCACCCCCATCAGGAGGAAGACCACAGATTGCTGTGTAGATGCCCTATGGAAGACTTGTTGGAGAACATGGAGAATAGTTACAGGATGAGAAGTCAAGAACAGGCTACAATTTCCAATGTTGGGATACAGTATTCACATCCATCAGACCACAGATCTACTTCAAACCAAAGTAGTTGAAGGGATGATGGACTTGGAGTCAGAGAAACTGAGTTTGAATTGAAACTGTCATGGGGCAGCTAGGTGGCCCAGTGGATAAAGTACCAGTCCTGGAGTCAGGAGGACCTGAGTTCAAATCTGAATTTAGACACTTACTAATTGTAGTAGCTGTGCAAGTCACTTAAACCTGATTGACTCAAAAAAAAAAAAAAAAAGGAAACTGTCATTACTAGCTATATTGCTTTGGCTAAGTCATTTCATTTCTCTGAGACAGTTTCCTCCTTTATAAAATGAGATAGGTAGAACTATGTAATCTTAACGGTCCTTTCAATCTCTAAATCTGTGTGTGGTTCATCTTAATGGTCAATCTAATTTATTAATACAATAATAAGGGCTCACCAAAAAGAGGTCAATAGATATGCACCAAAAAGCCAAAGATGGGGGGCTGCTAGAAAGGGGTGACAACAAATAGTCAACAAGCATTTATTGAGTGACCTTGGGCAAGTCACTTAACCCCAATTACCCTCTAAAAAGCAAAAAACAAGCATTTATTGAGCACCTACTATGTTCCAGGAACTCAGCACTGGTCAGAATTTAAAGCGTATTCATTTCTGCTATTTACATCATCTATGTAGAACTCAGTTCTAGGCACCTAATATTTGAAATGTGTTTATTTATTCACAGATTTTGATTCAAGGAAATAAATTCAAACAAACATATTAATCATGATGACATCATATGGATTGTTGAATGGCAAATAAGTCTAAAGGGTCAGAAAGATATGTTTTGAAATACTTCTTTACTTTCAACATTTGCCAGCTATGTAATCACTATTGTTCAAGTCATTTTCAGTCATGTCTGACTCTTCAGTCATTTCCCATTTGGGGTTTTCCTGGCAAAGATACAGGAGTGGTTTGCCTTCTTTCTCCAGCTCATTTTACAGATGAGGAAACTGAGGCAAATAGCGTTAAGTGACTTGCCCAGGGTCACACAGCTAGTCTGAGGCCTGATTTGAACTCAGTGAGGTGAGTCTTCCTGACTCCAGGCCCAGCGCTCTATTCACTATGCCATCTAACTACCCTAATTGTGTAATATGTGTAATCATAGACAAGTCCCTTGACCTCTTTGACTGCAGTTTCCTTATTTAGAAAGGCAGGATAATACCTAAATTAACTACCTCACAGGACTGTTGCAAGGTCCAAATAAGAAAACACGTAAAGCCTTTTGAAAATCTTAAAGCTTCAAGTGTCAGCATCTTTAACATGCAACACATTGAAGAAATCTACCAGAGCTCTGGGATAACTATGTGAGAAGCTAGGCTGTATGATGAAGTGAAGGGAGTATTAGGCTTGAGGTTAGGGAGACTTAGATTCAAATTCTACCCCTGATACTTAACTGTGTGACTACAGACAAGTCACTTAACCTCTTTGAACCTTCGATCAGATTCTATCTTCAGGGGAGGAGGAATTCTCCACACTGAATAAATCTTTGACTCTGATGTGATAAGTGAAGTCTAAAAAAAGAGCAAGGTGAGGTCCAAGGAAAGTTCATTTATTGGCCAAGGGAATCCGGGAAGCACTTCATGGAAGAGTTGACATTTAACGCCGATTAGGATGTCAAAGGGGTAGCTAGGTAGCAAAGTGGATAGAGTGCGAGACCTGGAGTCGGGAAGACTTCTTTGTGAGTTAAAATCTGGCCTCAGACACTTACTAGCTGTGTGAGCCTGGGCAAGTCACTTAACCCTGTTTGCCTCAGTTTCCTCATCTATAAAATGAGCTGGAGAAGGAAATGGCACAGCACTACAGTATCCTGCCAAGCAAACCCCTAAGGAGGTCACAGAGAGTCAGAAATGACTGAACCACTTAACAACAACAAAGGATTTCAAAAGCCTCGGATTGGTGGAGGGAGGAGAAAGCATTCCAGATTCAGAGTACAGCATGAGCAAGGGGACCCAGTTATGAAGAAGAGCAAGCAGTCACGTTTAGCAGGCACCCAGAGCACTTGAAGGGGAGCAGTTAAGACGAGAAAGAGAAGGTGGCGCCAGAGTGTGGTCAGGCCTTGTGGCAGGGACTGTGTAAGGTCTTGAATGTCAAGTAAACTTTACTTGTCAGGCAATAGGGGACTTTGGAAGAATTTTGAGAAAAGTAACATGAGAGATTTAGGTATAAGGAAGATTAGTCTGGCAACAACATGAAGGATGGAGGAGGGAAAGATCAGAACCAGAAAAACCTGTTCCTCCTTTTGAGAGATTTCAAAGGAAGACATAAGGGTATGAAAGTTATAGGAAGTGCTAAAAGAGCAAATTTAAGTGTTTTCCAGGTAGAAATTATAATAACTCATACCTAGTGCTTTTGTTATTCAGTGTTTTGTTTTTTTCAGTTATGTATGTATGACTCTCCATGACCCCGTTTGGGATTTTCTTGGCGAAGATCCTGGAGTGGTTTGCCATTTCCCTCTCCAAGTCATTTGACAGATGAGGAAACTGAGGCAAACAGGGTTAAGTGACTTGCCTAAGGTCACACAGCTAGTAAGGGTCTGAGGCCAGATCTGAACTCATGAACGTGAATCTTCCTTATTCTCAGACTAGTGATCCTCCCGCTGCTATAGCGTTTTACAATTTATCAAATGCTTTCCTCTCAACGACCCTGTGAGTTACCCAGTACAAGCATTAATATTCCAATCTTAAAGAGGAAACTGAGGTTCAGAAAGTGCCCTGTCTAGTATCACATGGATAATAAGCAGTAGAACTGGGATTGAAGCCTTGTGGATAGAAAATTGTGAATACAGGCAAACTATCACACATGGTATTCGATATTACAACTCAAACTCTGGAAAACTTATGCCAGTGCTCAATGAATATATGTTGAATTCAATTGAATATGCCTCTTGATAGCCCCAGACAAAGGATCAGTGAGGGATGGAGGGGGAAGAATGACAACATGAATGCTGAGATTCAGAAACAAAAGGGGCAGAGAATCAAAGGGAATTTATTATAAGGGGAAAGCTATGGAAGATTTTGGGGAGGGGGCAAGGAGTGGAGAAAGACATGACAGGAGTTGTCAAGCATCTGAAGGGACATCATATAATGAAGTAGCATTAAACTCTGTTCTACTTGAGCTCAGAAGGCAATTGCAGAGAGGCCCACTTATGTTTGGTGTAAGGACAAACTTTCTATCATTTAGAGCTGTCCAAGTGGAAAGAGCTATCTCAAGCCCTGGTTGCTGAAGGGAGGTCTTCTATTGAACATTGATCACCTGTCAGGGATATGATACAGGGAAAGGGAGAATGTCCCTCAAGGATGAGATAGACTGAATGACCTTGGTGACTCCTTCCTACTCTAATGTTCTATGACATATTTATAGAGAATAGGACAGAAAAGGGGAAGACACAATCTACTTTAATCCATGGACAAGTCCCCTTAGAAGATGACATTATTTTTGTATGCCACAGGCTACAAGAGGAGATAATCATCTTACAAGGAAGAATATTCCCTCTCCTACAGCAGTCTGGAGAATTTGTGGGTAGCTAAATTCTTGACTGGAGACTGGAAAGAGGGCAAACCAGAAGAATGGTAAATAACAGTTCATGCCTAGTGTTAAAACTTGGGCCCAAAATGAGAGGACAGTAAAGGCAGGTGGCACCTGTAAGGCATACTGGGCCTTCTCATTCCAGCAGGTATGCCTACTTCATCCCCATCTATAGGCTCACCCCCACACCTAACACAAGACAAGCCCCAGCTTTAAGCAAAAAAGATGTGAGAAGTCCCTCAGGAATTCGGAGGCTTGGCTTCTTTCATTTATTCAAGAAACATTTATTAAAAACCTACTATATGAAAGGCATAATGCTAAGTGCTGGAAAAAATTTTAAAAATAGAATACAGGGTCTGCTTTCAACATATTTACAATCGAATGGTGAAAAGACAAGTAGACAAATTAATAAACTACAAAGAGAAGTAAAAAACAGAAATCCAGATAAAGTGTTGAGAAATTTGAGGAGCAAGTGGAAGCTAGGTCAGATGCAAATAAAGAGTTAGCAAACTATTACAATATTACAGCAAAGTTAATGAGAGCCTGAACTTGGGTGATGGTAATGAGTTGGGAGGGCAGAAATTAATGAACCACTTTAAAGATACTTTAGTTAGGATTGATTATTACAGTAGACTAAATTAGCTGCTTGGCAGGTATCCTGACATAATGGATAATCAGCTTGAGTCAGGAAAACCCGGGTTCAAATCCTGCCTCCAACACATATTAAATTTATTGCCTTGGAAGTTTATTTAGCCAGGAAATTAATATTATAAATTATATAAGTCACAAATCGGAACTTGTAGAATGAGTTTCCTCGCTAGAAATTCCCTATACTAATGAAATCATAAATCCAGACCCCTCTCCTGCACAAAAAAAAGTTTACAAATGTTATGGGGAAATATTATTTAGATGTAAAAAATTCCACAATTCTTTTTTTTTCTTTTTTTTTGGAGGGCAATTAAGTGACTTGCCCAAGGTCACATGGCTAGTTTTTGTGTTAAGTGTCTGAAGCTGGATTTGAACTCAGGTCCTCTCAACTCCAGGGCTGGTGCTCTATTCACTGTACCACCTAGCCACCCCCACAATTCTTTTTGACAACATAAATTCAGAGTAGCCAATACAGTTTATTAGCCCAGAATAATGAATCAGTTTAAGCTGGAAGCAGCTACTTTTTCTCATCACAGAAGATATTCCTCCATCAGACTGTAAGCCTCTTAAAGGCAGAGTCTGTCTTTGTTTTTTCATCTGCTTAGCCCCAGTGCTTGGCAGTGCCTGGCCCATAGCAGATACTTATTGTTTTTACTGCCTGCTATCATCCATTTTTCTTGGCACAAACTTGGCTTTAAGATTTCCACATCCCCTGAGGTTAGACTGACACCACTAACATATTCTTGGAGATAAAAGACAGGAAAAAATGATTAGTGCTAATTTTTCCAGGTTTTTGAAAACACCAACATAACTTTAAGAAGTCTGTCACTCACAAAATAATACAGAGAAAAATAAGATGAATTGGAATTTATCTAAGAAAAGCAGATCTACCATAATCTAGAGAACATCCCCTTTATAGGTAGAAAATTAATCAGCCCACACTGATTCATCTTTAAAATTGATGCCAAAGCACTTTTTTGAGTAGCAAAGAAATGGCAACAAAGTTGTTCATTAATTGGGGGATCAATAGATAAACTACTAATGTAGTGGAATATAACTACATTATCCTAAGGGCTCAATATGAAAAAACACAGGAAAAACATGTATGATCTGCAACAAAATAACCCCACCAACCCAAGAGACACAATGATCAAAATATAATCAGAAAATACAATAAAATCAAGCTGAATGCTATATAATAACCAAGCCTAGCCTCCAAGAAGAGTTAGTTTCATTCTTTAATTGCAGAGGTGGGGAAAATGTGTGTGGAATATTGCATATTCTGTCACACATAAATCAATGTGTTGGATGATTTTACTGAATTGTCTTCGCCCACTCCCAATTTTGTAATCTTGTCATAAGGAGTGGCTCCCAGAGTAGGAAAGGGAAGAGAAAGGTATTTGTAAATAAATATAACAATTAAAAAGGAATCAATAAAATCAAAATATAAAAGGTAAGATGCCAAATGCCAGCCAAACTCCAATGGGAAAAAAAATTATTCTTTAGGTGGCTATCTAGTTGCCTTGAATCAGAACCTGTCAGCTGCCTGTGTTTCCTGCTGATAAGGGGTATTGGAAAAAAGAAAACCCTTGCAATCTTATTTAGAAATCATGTAGTTATTAAAGAAATTAATATTTCATTCTTAGGGTCACAAATTCCAAGAAGGTTAGTCTCATCCTCCAAAGTGTTGAAGCAACATCATAGTTCAGTATCTGGTAATTAGTAAAGTAGGATACTAACAAAATTAATAAATTAATGCTATTTGATAAAGTCCTTGCATGATATTCCTGTAAGTAAAGCTTATTCTACATTTCATTCAAATGTGAAGGAAAAAAAAAACCTTTTCAATGAATTTTGGATTACTTTTGAACAACGTCAACAAAGTTTGGGGTCAGCAAGTCAACTAAATATGGAAAATAAAAGAAACCTGAGTAATAAAATCCATCTCAAAGGGTCTAAGGGACCTAGGTAGCCAACACATTGGCAACTCTGTCTCTAGTCTGCTTCTCACTTGTATAACAGTGAGTGGCTACCCATTTCTCCCTTGGTTCTCATCTCCTCTAAAGAGCTGAAGACACAGGAGGATAATCCCTGCCATAACACAGCACCTCATAATGTCCAAAGTGCTTTTATTTATTCTTATTGGAACTCAACAACTCAGTACACATATTATTATTCATACCTTACCAATTAGAAAGTAGGCTCAGAGATTCCAAGTTACTTCCCTTAGATAAAAGAAAAACGGTAGGGTCAGAGTTGGAATGAAAATTCCCACCTTCTGACTCCTTGTCTAGGACTATTTCCACTCTTTCATCCCCCTTGCATTCTTGGTGCTATAGAGAAACAGTTAACTCATGTGTGTATATTGCCTTGTTAGCTCCCTCACCAGACTGCAAACCCAGTGTTTAGTACAGTGCCTGGCACAAAGTACTTACTGAATGCTTTCTCATTTATTAGTTCAGGCTTCGGGCTAATGTTTTCTAGAGTTTCAGCATATTGTTGGGGGGAGGAGGGTGTAGAAATAAAGTGCACAGGCCTTCAATAGATTATAAATCTCAAGGGTCTTAACCACCATTCAACTGAAGCACTGAACCCATCATGATAAGCAGAACAATCCTTCAGATCTGGGGGGGAAGAGAAGCATAAAAACATAATAACTTTAAAATACTTGAAAAGTCCAAGATTGTGGGTAGGAGTCTCTTTTACTTGTATGTGGAAATAAAAATAAAGGAAGCTAGACCCACTAATGAAGGGATTCAGATAAGGATACAAACATTTTTTAAGATCAAGTAGGAAATGACTTCATGCATGAAGTCAGAAAGGGCTCTTGTTAGGGAAGTGAGGGTGGGCCGGCTGCCTTGGCCTCTAACTCACAGATTGGAGTGCAAACCCCTCTAAATAAACACTTTCACAAAAAGTCTAATTCTACTCCTCAATCAGTTAGCTCATCATGGTCTGTGCTGTTCACCATTGATGGTATTTAGATATTATTGTAATATGCATCTCGAATCATTAAGACCAAGAAACCTTAGATGAAACAAAAGATTGTTTTGTCATAAACCACACTTGCATATCCATCTCTGGGTTTCAGTTCCCTCATCTCTGAAATGTGGGAGTTGGCCTAGATGAAATCCAAAGGCCCCTTCCAACTTTCTACTGACCTGAGCTCAAGTCCTTGCCCCATCACTCAAGGTATGTGAATCACTTAACCACTCTGAGCCTATTGCCTCATCTGTGGAAAGGAAATGTAGTGAGATGTTGCACAACAGAAGTTTGTAAACTTTAAAGAGTTACAGAAATACAAACTGTTATTATTAAGAGTTTTTAAGAATGGAAAGGGGCAGTATCATGCATGCCAGAATACAGAAAATTGTAGAATCTATGGATATGCTAGAACACAAAATGGCAACTGAAAAAGCCATAGAAGTCCCCCTAGAAAGGCTAGTTAAATACAGTATGCTGAAAATTAATGTTCTCAATAAGGGAATAGGTCTCAATGTACTAAGGTTTATAGATATGAGAAGTTAGCAGAGTTAAGAATTAGAAGAAAATTATACTTTGCAAATAGACATGGAATTGTTACACTTGAAGTTTCTCTTTTCTAAAATAAGTTTCCTACTTTTAATATAAACTTGAAAGTGAATTATTAACATCACATTAATTAATATAAAAATCAAGTAATCAGAAACTGAGAAAGGAATTATTTGGCATGATATTGTACCACGGTACTGGGAGTCACCTGGGTTTGAATCTAGGCTCTGCCCATTATTATTTTTTCTTTTTTTAAAGCAATTGGGGTTAAGTAATTTGCCTAAGGTTACATGGCCAGTTATTTTGTGTGGGTGTTAAGTATCTGAGGCCGGAACCAATCCCGGGTCCTCTTGACTCCGGGGATGGCGCTCTTACTCACTGCACCACCTAGCCGCCCCCTCTGCCCCTTATTTGCTGAGAGACCTTGAAGAAAGTCACTTCAGTCATCTGGCCTTCAGTTTCCTCATCTGGAAAACAAGGGAACTGACCCTGATGAGCTTTACAGGGTGTTTTCTATTTGCAACTGAGTTTCAGCTATATAAAAGTAATACCAAAGATCAAATGGTGGACAAGAGGGAACAGAAAAATAAATGGGATCAAATACATGAAAAGAGAGGAAACCCTTTTGTATTAAAGTAGGACTTGAGGGAGGCAATCAGGACAATAAATAGCAATAAATCAAAGGTTTGCACATTAGGGTGTGGAAGTAATTCCAAGAAGATGGTGTGTACTTTGCCAAGGTTTAGAATCACATGTGTATTTCCTAACGTAGTAAGAGCAAGACTGACAGTAATCAAGGTGAATGGCCAGGCAGGTAAGAGAGAATTAAGGGTCAATGAAAAGATAGCCTGTTGAGTCCTGTATCTTCTCCCCTTCTGGGATTAGTACCCTAAGGTAATAACTGAGTAAAGGACTAGGGCCATAGAACTGGAGTTGGAAGAAACATCAGAGATCATCTAATCCAGAGGCTGCAACATGGGATAACAAAATGGTCAAATGACTAGCAAAGTATGATGCAAATCCCAGGAGCTCTGCCATGTTTATAAAAAACTCATCAGTATTCCTTGAATTTGTATATGTATACTACAATGAAGGAACACAAGAGAAATACAAGCTATAGCCCCTGTACTCAATCTTGCTGAAGAGATACTAATGATGATGACAGCTATCATTTATACAGTGTTTTATAAATATGATTTGAGCTTCACAACCCTGGGAGGTAGCTTCTTCCTATTTTCCAGATGAGGAAACTCAGGCCAACAAAGGTTAAATAACTTGCCCTGGGTAACACTGCTAGTAAATGTTTAAGGCTGGATTCGAACTTGGGTCTTCTGGACTCCAAGTCCTGCACTCTATCTGTAAAACACAACTAGAAAATATAAGATAATATAATCAAGGGCTATGGCGTCTATGGTATGCTACATACCATAAATGCGCTAGAGTTCAGAGAAGGGTGTAATCACCAAGAGAGTGGGACTTGGGCTGAACTTTGAAGAAAAGGGGGAAATTTGGGCTGATCTGAAGAGGTGCTCTAGGGTGAGAGGCAGAAATAGACAAGGAAGTTCTAAGGCAAAGCACCTGGAGTTACTGCAGTGTGTTCCACCTGTTACCCCATGGCAACAGATTCCACGAGCATCTCTTCAGTAACATCCGTAATGCCAAGAAGCAGCATGAAGTCAAAGAAGTGAAGAATTGTTCACAGCAATTCCCTCCTTAGCATAGGACTCCTTTCTTGTGCTTTATATATTTTATATTCAGATGTCAAGTAATCTGCCATGGTTCTGTTTCGTCACTTACAGAGGAATGAAAACTTTCCAAATTTTCAATATACCTACTACTTAGTGGTTCAAGTATAGTGAAACATGTCTAGATGGTCTCTATTGCATCTGCCGAAAGTCAAATTTTCACTGTATTTTTAAATGGAAAGTAGTAAAAACCCATGAGAGACAGACTTCTTTTCAAGGGAATAAAAGGTATCACTTCCCACAAAGGTACTTGTGGTACAGAGGAAAGATTGCCACATTTACAGTCAGAGGAGCTGGGTTCAAATCCCAGCTTTGATGCTTACCAGCTATATGGCTTTGGATAAGTCACTCTCTGGACCCAAGCTTCCTAACCTGTAAAAGGAGGTTACATGACTCTGAAGGTCTCTTGAAGTCCTAGATTTATCTTAGAATTACAATGATCCTACTTTCATTTCATATAAACATGCTGCCTCATATGTCATGAAAACAACCCACATTTGAGGCACTGTACTAAAGTAAGTAATCGACAGTCCTACCCTACTTTGTTTGACAGGTAATTCACTAACATGGAATAGGTTTTATACAATCTACCTGGGGACATGAGCTCATTTTATTTTTGTAACGTAACTGTTCGGTCAGTTTTCAGTCATATCTGACTCTTGGTGACCCCCTTCGGGGGTTTTTGCCATTTCCTTCTCCAGCTCATTTAACAGATGAGGAAACTGAGGCAAACAGGGTAAAGTGACTTGCCCAGGATCACAGAACTAGTGTCTGAGGCCAGGTTTGAACTTACGGGGATGAGGCCTCCTGATTCTAAGCTCAATGCTCTATCCACTCTGCTAGGCGGTGCAGTGACTTACACTCAATCTACAACCTCAAATGAATCATCTGCAGAGTAAGAGGTTTGGACTAGGACTCTTGAGGTCCCTTCCTAGCATTGGCTAGCCCTATGAGCCTATAAACTGCATTATTTGCTAAAAATCTGAACCTTGCTAAATTAACTTGGGAAACAAAACCTACCCTGCCACTTAATCCCTGGGCTAAAGTTATACCAACTTCTTTCCATCCTCATAGGATAAACAGTCACTGGTAATAAAAGCAGTCTGCACCTGGCAGACACTCATATACCCAAAAGAAAAAAAAAATGCTCTTTGGTATGAAGACTTCTGTTTTACTGCTTTAAACTGAACAGAAAATGACCTCCAAGTGGCTGGCAGGCCTTCCAGGATGGTTTTAGGCAGCCCTAAAACTTGGTGAGGGAAGTATTGCACCTTCCAATCTATGATCCTATGCTGTATTTTTTAAAAATTGTATTTATTTTTAATTTACGAAATAAAAACAAACATTTCCATAACATAGTATAATTTAAAAAGATGATTGGACGTGAAATTGCAAATTATGTACAACTTGCTATTCCTTTTAAATATAAAATGAAGTTATGCAAATTTCCTTTTTTCTCCCCCCCCATAGAAATGGTTACCATTAGACACAAATACATATGTGTATAAAATAATTTTACACATACTTCCTATGTTGTATTCCCACTATGTCTACCATAAGTACTGATAGTAAATATTTGCTGTGCTTGGGCTACTTGCATAGGTAAATATATACTCAGAAGAAAGTACAACTTAAGATTATAGTTTCTAAGATTACAGATCTGAAGTTGGAAGGGACCTTGGAAGTCTTGTGCAATCTCCTCATTTTATATTTGAGGAAAATGAGATCTACTGAAGTTAAGTGACTTGGTCAGATAGGCATTAAATGGCAGAGGTGGGATTTGAACTCAAGATTCAGGGCTCTAAGTTCGGAGCTTTTTTCACTGAACTATACAAGTAACACTTTTAGTTATTAGTTATAACAATATTTAGTATTATATTCTATTAGAATATATATTCTTATATATCATGTAATATTATATTACCATGTATTTATGATATATTATAACTATCAGTTACAATTAGCTATTGGGTTCAGTAGGCTTCCATCTGCAGTTAGCATATAACTTGCCCAGTATAGAAAATGTTTTGTTCATTGTCTTAACATTCCCTTCTCCAGTGAGTCTTTATTCATACTTATTAATGAATGCTTTCTTGAGAAATGTAGAAAAAAATAGTTTAATATTCACTTTTGTTAAGAAACTTAACAAACCCTTCTTAAATGGGTAGACATAGTTCTAGTTTATGACAAGAACGGACAGAAGAAAATACCACTAAGATAAAACACATTAGGAGACCACTCATAGGTAAGAATTACGCTGCATTAAACAAAGGGGGGCAAAGAACAAGACAAGAACAAATTCAGCTGACCACTTGAAAAACAGAGTAGAAATGGAAACAGATGCCAGGAGTTATGAAGAGATAAACACAGGAAAATGGTGGTGGCATTGGACAGATACAGTCCAGAAAGATGTAACAGAAATATTTAAAGATGAATGTATTTTGTTCTGGAACAAGTAGATCAGAGAAAATGGAGATATTTGAACATCTGAAGTACTGTTTACAGTTATTAGCAACAGTTTTTAACTGTATGCATGTACTATATGTAAGATTGGTGAGGTCCAAAGAAATTCCAGTAACCATTTTATTCAAACTAAAAACTAACATAAAACGAGTTTATTAATAAATAAGAGCTCACATTGATATAGTGCTTTCAAGTTTACACAGCACTTTCCTCACAACAATCCTGTGAGGTAGGTCAGGACAATATTATTATTTCCATTTTAGAGATGAGAAAAATGAGGCTCAGAATATTAAATGACTTGACAAAGGTCGTGCAGCTATGAAGTATGAGAGAGACAGGACAGTCCTGGTCTCTCGACCCCAAGTCCACTGGTCTTTCCTTCCCCTACATATCACGCTGTCTTATCTTTGTAGATTCATCCTTCAAACAGGTTCTTTAGGTCTGTGTCCAAATAATCTCAACTAAAAAAAAAAAATAAACTAACAGATGTGACTATGAAGCAGTGAGACTGGTATTTGTGTGGTCTCTAGGTCAGTCTCATTACCTTGTTCTTAAGTCAAACTGCAGGCACAGCTGTAGTTTTACTATAAATAGATAAATAAGTTTTCACAGTGGACTGCCTCACATAAGTACACTTTGTAGTCAGTTCATTTCCTTCTTATTTACCAATTATAGAAATAAAGAAGACCAGATAATGTAATGAAGGACACGAGAGTTTATTGGAGGGAATTGTACCATTCTGATTACGGTGACCAGCATACATGTTATCATGGCTTTTCTCTTAGGCATTACCATTCCAGTAATATTTGTGTGCTGAAATGGTTTAATAGGCCCAAGATCGTTAAAGAAATAAAGATCTTCTCTTTTCAAATGGAAATGAAGAAAAATAATTCTGGTCTTCTATGCCACAATACTAAATTAGTTTAATTTCTTATGAGCCACTGATACCATAAAATAATGTGCTTGTTAAAAACAAAAGCTTCCTTGTAACAAGGCAGTATGAATTTATACTTTCTTGTGCAGCCCAACAAATGCATATTCTAGTCTTCAGTTCAGGATCTACACATTCATGACCCTGGTACACCCTAGTTTTCAGTTTTTCTGTACTTAAGCTAAGTCTACACTGGCCAAAACACAATCATGAGATTCAGATAGTGCTGCCGACCCACAGATTTTTCTTTTTCTTTTTCAATCCCAAGGCATCATCAAAATAAGGAGGCAAATAAATGTCATTTTTAAACCACTTGGAAAACACATTGAACATATATTGCTTATTTATCCAGTATAGAGCTAGACTTAAAAAAACAAATGATGTAATTCCCAAGCTCAAATGAACTGGGAATTTAGAAACTGAACTGTTTCAGTTCAAAAATGTTATTTTACAATCAATAAGATCATATCACGTATTTGGAGAACAATGAATTTGGTTACAATTCCACGGTAAATACACAGCCATATATAGTTAAAAGTCTGGCTCTAAGCAACCTATGGCATGAAATTCAAACCAAAGGTCAAAATAATTGATTATTTGATCTTAGAATTCAACTCACATTAGTCCACTTTTCGGACACTTCTTGATGAAATGATGAAGTATTCATTTCACAAAATTTCCTTCTATATTAGATTGCCAAGACTCGTTGATATTCCTTCTCACTCAATGAACTAGAGGATCAAACTGGCTTTTTTTTTTAAACTTCCATGTTAGCAATACAGTACCAGAGGGTTTTCTGATACAACCTCTGCTTGACTTCACAAAATAGCAGATACTAGATCTTTCACCAACATAGTATATTTGTAAACTTATTCAGAATCATGTCATTCCCACTCATCAAGTGCATCACTGCTTTTGCTTAGGCCAGACTCTTTTTTGTGCTTTTGAAAATTAAGCTGCTTTTGAATCTTTTTTGGTATTCAAAACTCATATAAATTTCCCTTGTAATAATAGCAAAAGAAAAAAAAATAAAAAGATTTAAAGCCAATTTTTTGGGGGGGAGGGGGCACCTTATAATACTAAGGATTCTTTTACATGCAGTAGAAATAAATTTGTATCTCTTCAGTATCTGGAATAGTAGAAATCATATCTGGTCCCTCCTAATTCAACCAAAGCTACTTTTAAATAATTATAGTACTATACTTTATAAGACATCCCTGAAAGTTTTTGATTGAGTAAGCCAGTGAATCACAGTGGAGTCTCAGGTCTATTATTTAACAGTGTAGCCCCATTTCAAAATTATAGTGAATATCCAAACAATGAGAAAAATACTTTTAAACTCAAAAAAGAAAAAAACCAAGTAAGTGGTCACCGAATCTGTTTTTGTATCCCCTGATTTGAATTCTCTTCTTCATTTGTAAGACAGTTCCCTAAATCCTCACTCATAGTTTTGAGTTATAATTTAGTGAAGAGGCTTCTATGCTACCATGTCACGTACGGGATTGCAGTGGCACAATGTTCTTGCTTCCTGGTACACATAATAAATAGTCTTCACATCCAGAGACGAGCATTGGTTCCAGATCCTGCATTTTCAGACAGCATTTTGTCAGGAGATAATACTTGCTGTGCAAGATGATGACAGCTGATAACTGTTCCAGTCAATGAGGTTATCAGTCTGTCATTTATATGCACTGACCCTTCATTCTTTCAATCATAAAAATGTGGCTTACTAAAAAAACAAAAACAAAACAACAAACAAAAAAAAGAAAAACCAAGAGTCTAAAGGCACAAAGTCGCATAGCTGCTCTAGGAGGAGTTTGTAAACAGAGAATTGGTTGAATTTAGATAATCCAAATCTACAAGAATAAAAAGGCATCCAAAGTAGGCTTTTAACTAGCCAGCTTCTTTGAGACCCTTAATGGGTTTTGAGGTCTACAAAGTATGCACTAAAATACCCATACTTCAAAAAGCAATAAGGCAAATAGTATAATCATTATTCCAAAAGTTACAATGGTAGTGTAGGCATACATAGTATAATTTAGCTACAATGTGTGGTACTGTTTCTATTACATAACCATATTAACTGTTTCTTTCCTACATAATTATATATTCAGCTGGGTTCCAGTTGAACACAAAACCATCCTTGTACCACCACTGACAGTTGGCAAGAGTTCTTTGACAGCAGTTATTTTACTCTGTTTAAATCACCCTCAAAACTGAGGGAAGTTAGAATTCAAAGTTCAGATATTAAACACTGTCATACTTGTGAAGAGCTTCTTCCAACTTTTGTGTCACTTTTTGGAAAAATATTATTTGCTGCTGTAAGAAATGCTGCATCTGTGATTTGAAGTCTCTCACTCGAATTTGATGGAAGTGGTGAATTTCAGCCAAAGTAGCAAAAGAAATTGTATTACAGCGATCTTGAATGCCATCTGCCTTTTGGACCTCCATTTTCCCTTCTTCCACGTGCCGTTTACTCTCCTTTACTTTGGTAAGAGCTCCTATCACAAAGAGAAAAGGAATGTTAAAGAAAGAAGCATTTAAATAATAACACCACCTTAATCTAATCATCCTATGCTATCATGACATAATTATTTATTATATTGTATCTTTAGGAAAATGCTTTCCTAAAATATCTTAAAATTCTCAGAAACTTGATTGTAGACATATATGAAAACCATCACTTTTTGTGATTTCACTTGAGTACACTATAGTGTAGGAGACTGAATTTCTCTAACAGTTTTTATCTCTTGAGTTTCTTACTAATGAAAGTGCTTATAAGTTATTGAGCAGAGACACTTCTCAAGAAACCTCACTGAATAATACTTTGAGAAGATTCTGACAGCCCACATGAGCATGACACATACAGGTGAGATGTGGACACCAACTAGATAACCTAAGAAGGGAAGATGAATAAATAAGGCTATGAAGATAGGTAGAAAAGCATCAGATCACTGAAGGTTTTCAAAATTGGGCAGAATTTGGACCTTAGCAACCTTATCATTATAAACAACAATGAAAAATTTTCTGCTGTAAATTTATTGCACAAAAATGGATTAAAATATTTGCATCAAAATATAAAGAACACTAACAATACTTATTCTGCCTCTTTCCACATATGAACTTATAGTAAGACTTGTTGTCTTGCTGTCACTTTAAAATATGGCTTCCTAATAATTAAAAGGCATGCTCAACTTGCTTTACATCACTTCATAAGTCTCTTCACATTTCTCTGTAGTCTTCATATTTATCACTTCAGAGTATTTCAAATACACACACATATACACACATATAAAGGCAATATATGCATACATTCTCTAAGATAAGTTGCAAAAAGGAGCAAATGTGAACTGATAAAAGTTCTTCACCAGGAGTTCTCTACATTAATGCAATCACACAAAGACACAGATACACCCCTTTCTCCCCCACCTCTGGATCTGACTTCACAGCTACAAGAAATTACTGGTGTGTGTAAAGTTTCTCCATTGTAAAGCATTCGTATAGCACTCCATGTCTTTATTACATGAGGCCATGCTGTATGTCACAGACAGGACCTTAAAACCAGGTCTTCTGATTGCCAAAGCTGGACTTCTATCCACTATGACACATCTCTCCCAATAAACAGTGTTTTAATAATGTAATTGTGCAGAGTGCCATGATATCACTCAGAGATTATAGATAATATAAGAACTGGCTCCTGCCCTCACAGTAGAGGAATATGAACTAAAATCCAAAATGATGAATTAGATATAAACAGGGTGATCTGAGGAGAGAGTAGATCAGGGAAAGCTTCCTGAAGGAGGTGGTAAATGAGCAGACTAAGATTTTAGCAAGTAGAGAGGAGGTAAAGAAAGGGGAAATCATTCCAATCATAGGGAATATTATAATCAAGGATGTAGAGGTGGGGAAGAACTAGGCCTAAAGTGCTGTCTTCTCTCCACAGCCTCTTACTGATCTTACCAACAAACATGGGTTCTATTCTCATCTCTGTATAGATGACTCCCTATCCCAAGTCTCTCCTGAGTTCTAATCCCACATCACCAACTGCCTAGCAGACATTTCAAACTGGATGGGTCAGAACCATCTCAAACTCATTATATCCAAAACAGAACTCATCTTTCCTGTAAAACCCATGCTTCTTTTCAACCATCCTTCTAGACACCCAGATGTGCAACCCCCAAACTAGCTTTGATGGCCTTTCCCTTGTCTACATAACCAATCAGTTTTCAAGTCTGAAACACATCATGAAAAAAGCAGTGAATTGAGTCATGAATAACTTGATTCAAATTCTACTTTAGACACTAGCCTTATACCTTTACCTTCTTACATATACACTTTCCTTCTGTTTGCCAGTTTTCTCAACTGCAAAATGGGGATAACAATAGCACCTCCCCTCACAAAGTTTTTGTGGGAATGAATTGAGAGAATATTTGTAAAATAACTTAGCACAGCTTCTGTACATAGTAGGCACTATGTAAATACTTATTCCCTTCCCACCCCACCTCTCACATAACTATGAATCCAATGTATTTCTTCTTGCCCCAACTCATCCAAATACTGTTGGGTGTCTTGGATGCCTTCCCCTGTTAAATGCCAGCTGCTTTCAGCATAAAATGGCTAATTCTTCTAGAAAGTTCCTTGCACATCTCAAGGTTGCTATAACATATCAGAACATATCACATATCTGTGACTATAATCCAGGTGTGACAAGATGAAAATGACAGAATGACTAGGGTATGGCAATAGAAATGGTGAGGAAGATGTGAATTAAGAGACTTGTTGAAGAAACATTAGGTTTTTATAATAATGGAATTTTAGAATTGAATAGGAACCTTAAGAGGTTGGTTAGTTCAAATACTTCATTTTAGAGATGATAAAACTGGGGACCAAATGGGGTTAAATGTCTTGTCCCAAATAACAGCTAGTTAGAAGAAAATTCAACCTATAACTCAGGTCTCATGACTCCTAGAGTCTGGTTCTCTTTCCAATTACATCATAGGCAAAGAAGAACACAGCTAGAATATTGGCCAACAGTAATATATCACAGTAAACTGCTTGCTCAGTGTTGATACTTTCAAAAACTAAGAGAGGATTTCACAATTTCCTTAACAGCAGATTTATTGTCATGATTATACTTGAGCAGAACTTTAAGCTGCATTTTTACACCCTATCTTGTTTACTTAATAACTTAAGAATTTACACTTCCCAATCAGATGCTGAAGTTGAAAGTAGTATTAATTCAGAATGAAAAATAAAAAATAAGAATGAAAATGACAGCACAGAATGGTGAAATACAGTATGAACTAAGCTAGGGGAGAGTCAAATGAAAGGGAGCTAAAACAATAGCCAAGAAGAAAGAGCAAGAAGGCTATGTGGAAAACCTAGATCCTACAAAAAAAGCCCATAAGATATGGTGGAGAACCAACTTTTGACCCAGAAGACATATCAATCATATAGCCCTCAAATAATCACAAATCATTTGCTGTCAATAAATAAGGTCAAAAGACAATTTAAAATTTAAATGGAATGCAATCGTTTCTCTTGAATCCTTCTCTTAAGGGGAAATAAAAAGAGTAAGGGGCCTGCCTCAAATTAAAACATTCTCCTAGGCACAAAATAAATCACTGTGGGCTGAATTCCTTTGAGAGCCTGAACTCAGTAATCACCCTTTTTGGTCAACGTAGCTAATATTTTTATGTATTTTTAAAAATACCCTTTGAAACATCTGGTACAATATGGAGTATCTTTGGTATTTGATATTATATCTGGGGTTAAGGCTAATCAGGCCCAAAGATGACAGCACAAACAACTAATTTAAGATTTCCAAGTTACAGCATAACGCATGCCTTTTCAGAATAACACATTAAAAATACCTATGATTATGAAGGAAATAAATATCTTCAAAATGTTGTGGGGTTTTGGTTCGTTTTTTTAAAGTTCACAGACCAGTTGTCTGTGAACAACAAGAACACTTGTTACAGCTTATCTCACCACCGTAACAGAAAGCTGGGCAGATTTTTAAAACTCTTTGAATACAGCAAGAGAATAGAGGCTGGAGTAAAATTCTACTGTTTTCAATGAATGGCAAAAGATTATCTTGAACACAAAGGAAGATTTTAGGACTAATTTCTTCCCAATAGAGATTTGCTTGGCAGATGGAAGTACTAAATGTTGATGTTTTGAAAGTCTAACATTAGTCAGACTAAAGTAGCCAGCAAACTTTTTTAAGTAATTAAAATTTATATTTCCAGTAAATGTTTTTTTAATTTGAACTTAAAAGATTTAGAAATGAATTTTTTAGTCCAGGTAAATTTAAAATATTCTGAAAATAAAATGAAAGTCATGAATATTCACATCATAATTCAGACTAATAAATTTCCTTTTTAAAATTCTAATTTATTTTGTTACTTGTGAATGTGGGTGCAAAGCAACAGGAATAATAAATTAGTATTTGAGTGTGTACCTCTCAAGTGTTACACTGAGATGACAATAAAGGATATCCCACGTGGTCTTGCAAGAGACCAAGCAAGGAAGTGAAAGGGACTGAGAATCTCAGAAGGATCTAACAAGTATTATTTGGAGAAGAAAACTGCTAGAAACAAACCAATACCCCCAAACCAATGACTGTTCACAAGGACTTCACAATGAGTTATTACTGCCTTTTAAAGCAGTTTATTAGCTTTCTAAGAATCCTATCTTTTTTGAACCAAATTACACTTTTCTGCTGTATACTCTAACCCATACAAGTCCAAGAAGAGAAACAGAGTTCCTGGACCCAGAGATGAATTCACCATCTTTTCCTCAACCCAAAAGTGGCAGCTTTTCATCCAAAGACATAATACCAGATGGAATAAAATGGATGAATGAAAAGGCAACTGTTAAATACTTAATATGTGACTGCGCCTAGCTCATACTAAGTACTCAATAAATGCTAGTTGTATGCATGGGGTATCAAGAATTCTAGAAAAGCCACATGGCATAGGGAAATATATTCATAATGCCAAACAGTCCTGGAAAGTCCCTGGAAACTGTCTAGTCCCAGGCCCAGACTTAAAAAGACAGTGGTGTAACCTCCCCAACATGTGGCCTAATGATGGAATAATTTCCTAAGGATCTTCTCTCTAGCAGACCCAAATACAAGAGTTCCACAATCAGGCCTTCTAGATAGCTTTAGGGGCATAATGTTAATGCGATAGGAAGATCTTCCCATTAACAGGCCTAACATAGAGCCTGTGATTACATGGAGCCTGAGTCACATGGAGCAGTGTGGGAGGAGTTTGTGCCGCCTGAGTGGGTGGAGGGAGGAATTTGCCAAGGGGAACTTGTTTGTGGGGAGGCCTAAAAGAGAGTAAGTTTAAAATGTCAGAGCTCCCTGAATTAATGATAAGTACCCTAATAAATCTTACCTTCTGGTGTCCTAATGATGTTCCAAATAAATATTCTGGTTTTGCCTTTGAGGAAGAGTGTTTTAATATATTTTGAAAATCTACCCTGGAAATAAGCATGCATATTCATAGCAGCTGCTAAGGTTATCACATTGGGTTGCCTCCAAAAAAACTTCAATTTTAAGTGTTTGGGGACTTGGGTCTTCTTTTTTTAAAAGAATCACCATTCAATTTTCATGATATACACCCTGAATTTAGCAGAAAATTCAATCAAGGGCCTACATTTCTATAAGAGTAACAGGAGATGGTAATTAATGTTGAGAAGGATGCCTCTAAGCCACTACAGCATCATGAGTCACACAATGAAGAAATATGCTTGCTTGAAACAACCTGTTTCTTCTTCCCCCTCTCCTCCTCCCTATCCCCATCCTCCCCAAGACAGACAGACAGAGACACAAACACAGACACAAACACACTCAGCAGCTGACTTGTTCCTGGTCTCCTACTAGAACTCAGAATACAATTCTACAGAAATGATGTAAAGAATTAGTCAGGTAAAGCTGAAATAATTTACTTCAGGTATACCAGATGGCCAAATAGACTTTGTGGGAATGGTCTAAAGAAATAAACTATAAACACCAACTCAGAAATTAGCTTTTAGAACATGATCCATCTGTAAATTGAGGCCCACCTGTACATGTCTCTAGGCTTTTCAGATAGCATCTAAATAATGGACAGCTGGAAAAGGATAAATTATTAGTTCAGACTAAACAAAATGTGCTGAGTTGCAATTTCTAAGATTTCTTTTTAAAAAATAAAATCATTTGTATCTGTTTATAAGGAATTATAAAATAGTAACATTCCAGCAATGTTCCATAACATTACAACATCTTTTAAGAATTCTTTTCACAAAGCATACATTCTGGAAATACAGCCTAGAGAACAAAAGAGCCCCACATTTTCATCACTGCCGTCATTACAAAAAAGACCCAAAGCTTTCAAAGGCTATACTTGTTGCATGGTTCATTTGAAAGAAATACTTCCCGCTTAATGTGATCAAACATATTTATCTAAATCCAAGAATAGGAAATATTGGTGATGAAGAAATGGAAGTTTTCATAGTAAGATCAAGGTGAAACAAGTCTTCTCCAGCAGATTTATCTTATCTGTTCACTATTACCATGATTATATGACATACTTATTATTAATATTAATATATCAATTATATTGATATTAATTTAATTATCTTAATTAATATGAATTCATATTAATTAAATGTGATAATATTAATTATATTAAGTATATTCTTGTTAAAGAAAGATTAACTATAACAGTAAGAAAAATAAATTCATGGGAACAAGCATAATCACAGAAAGCAAAACTATGGATAATAGTTTATTTAGAAAACCCAAGAGAATCAGCCAGAAAGGAAGCTGAAATAATAACTTTGACAGAATAGGAGACTTTATCCCTAAATCTAAAAGGCTATGAGCATTTATGTATATTACTAACACAGTCTAGGAAGAATGGATAAAAAAGAAATATCCTTAAGATTTAGAATATATTAAATATATGAGAGTTAATCTACAAAGAAACACAAAGGACTTCTACAAATAAAACTACAAAATAATTTCTACAGAAATCCCCCCCCCCCTGCCAATGGAGGGGTATTTGATGCTCACACTTAAGTCACGTTAATATAACTCAGATGAAACTACTTACTAATCAAATTAATCTTTGAGTTTAATACAATGCTGATGAAAATGCCGAGGGAGGGAAAAACTTTATGAAATGAGAAATTTTAATCCAATTCAACAAGCATTTGAACACCTACTAAGAAGCAAACACTATGCTAAGTGCTAAAGACACTCCTCTACACGAATAAGTGATTCCCTTCCATTTCTGGGTGTCTTCTCCAGCAGATTTATCCCTCCATTATCTGCACTCACTGATCTTCTATCTCTCCCTGCCTACTGGCTGCTTCCCTACTGTCTACAAACATGCCTCTGTCTCAATCTTCACTATGTCTCTCTCTCTATCCTGGCTAAACTCTTTGAGAAGGAAGTCTACATTGTGCCTTCACTTTTCTCCTTCTCTTATGGCTTCCAGTCTCATCATTCTACAAGATCTGCTGTCTCCAAAGTTACCAAGGATTTCTTAACTGCCAAATCCAATAATCTTTTTTTCAGTCTGCATCCTTCTTGACCTCTCTGCAACCATGTCAGATCCCCTTCTTGATAATTGCTCCTCTCCACATTTCTGAGACTACCTCCTGGTACATATCTTATGTCTCCTCAGTCTCCTTCACTGGATCTTCATCCAGGTTGCACCTTCTCTAACTTCCAAGCTCGCATCTCCAAATGCCTACACCACACTGCAAACAGAATATCCTGTAGACTCAAATTCAACATGTTCAAAACTGAACTCAATGATCTCTCCCACCCCCTTCCAAACTTCTCTATTACTACTGAGGTCACCACCACTTTTTCAGTCCCCCTGGCTCCCAACCTAAATGCCACCCTCAACTCCTCGCTCTCCTACCCCCCATTATCCAATCCTGTAGCCAAGGCATGTCAATTTGCATTTTGTCTAACATCTCTCATACATACCCCCTTCTGTCCTCTGAACTGCCACCCCACCACTATTTGAAACTCTATTGGCTTCCTATCACCTCCAGAATCAAACATAAAATACTGTTTAGTGTTCAAAGCCCTTCATTACCCAACACCCCTCCCCACACCTTTCTAGTCTTCTTAAATCTTACATTCCTCCTATCCCATCTACTTGTCAATCAAATGACACTGGTCTCCTTGCTGTTGCCTAAACAAAATACTCCATTCAGACTCCAGGAATTTTCACTGGCTATCCCAAACCTAGAATAGTCCCGTTATTTCTGACACCTAGATTCCTTCATTTGCAGCTAAAATCCTATCTTCTGTAAAGAGCCTTTGCCAACCTCTTATTGTTAGTGTCTTCCCTCTCTTGATTATCTACAATTTGTCCTGAATATAGCTTGTTTGTACCTAGTTCTTTTCACAGTGTCTCCTTTATTAGACTGAGTTTCTTGGCAGCAAGGACTACCTTTTTACCTTTCTTTATATCTCCAGGATTTAGCACAGTGCCTGCACAAAGTGGGCACTTAATGCTTATTGACAGATAGCAGTAGATTTATTCATAATGGTGAACCTGAGTCAGCACTTCAAATAATGCTAAATTATATTTGCATACTCTGTTTACTAAGGCAGGGAAGTATGCTTTGTTATTTCATGAAACACAGTTAAAAGAGAAACCTCAATCTCTCATCCACTTATGAAAAACTAGATGTTATACTATATGGTTGGTCACTTAGTAGATTAAATACTACCTTTATAAGGTTTGTCAATTATATTTCAAAATAAAAGAATCCATATAACCTTTATATATCATAAGACCTCTGAAGTTTATTTAAACACAATCCAATGACAATATAATTTATTAGTACATAGATCCCGACACACCTTGGTTCAGAAATATCCCTTCAAACATAACAATCACAGCATTAAAAGTGTGATAGTGTACAACTAGTCTATAAGACATGTGCTGCTTATTTTCCAATACCACAGCTATTAATAAGTTTTGTATCCATAGGTATACCAGAGTTTGTTTCCACAAGAAAACACATTTAAATAATTATGTTAGAGATGAAGAACTTAAACCAGTGTTTACATAAGCACTAGTTGAAGTCGCTGCAAAAATATTCACTTATTCTTTACAGAAAAGAAAAAAATTTTATGTTTTTAATTTAGACCTTAATAGCAAAGCTCATTCTCATTCTTCTTAAATTACTGTTATTTCTTAATTTCTGAATGTTAAGTCAGCAACAATTAAGTTTTATGTTGAAAACTGGCTGTTTCCCATTTCAATTCTTTAGTATTGAACGACACTGTCTAAAATACTATGATCTGTTTAATATTACGATAACTGTTCAAGAAGAATCACAGGTTTTTATTAATTTTAAAAAATATATCGATCTATTTGACAGAAAATTCCTAACTTATACAAAATTGAATTTGGTTCTTTGTTTCAGTCTTTCTCTTACAAGTTATCTTCCCTTCCACTTAAAAATGGCAACCATTGTCCCAAGGGTAGAGAAGGCAGGACAAGAGGAGTCATTACACAAGAAACAAATTAGGAAGGAAAAGAGATAAGAGAGGAGAGAGAGCTTGTTTTTCCTCATTCCATTATGCAATGAAATACTGAGATAAAATGCTAATTTGGTTGCCATTACTCATTTCTTCATCTCATCACTTCTCTCCACACCCTTCCCTTCTATAGTATTCCAACCACATACCATTTACTCATTTCTTCTTATGTGTTTTCTGCCTTAGCATCTCTTCATCCACCTCCCTCCTAATCAATTCCAAGTCCTCACTGCCACCTCTAGTCCTGCTCTGACCTCACTTTATACAACCTTGAAAGTACAGAGCCTAATTCAGTTATAGGCTACTGTCCTTTGCCCTTGACTCCTTTAAAACTACATACCCTGCCAATTCCTTGCCACTGTCAAATGGGTCAACACCAGAAACTTACATGATTTTATCAATGTAAGTAACACTAAAATAGGCATAACCATCTGCTCTGCCACTGCTAAAAGATCATAGGACTTTTCTGACTTTCAGCAGAAACATTTGATGTGTAATGTCTCCCCCCATTAGAACGTGGGCTCCTTAAAGGCAAAATCTGTCTTACGTTTCTATTTTTATCCTTACACCTATCAGCATGTTACATACAGTAAGAGCTTAATAAATGCATTTTCATTTATTCATGTATCTAATTTCAACCTAGCCTTTGCTATGTGCAGAAAAAACTTTTATTTCAAGTTCTCAAAACTTTTTTTCTATTCTCCTTTCTTTTAGAAGATAGTCTGATCTCCTGTAAGAGACAGTGGAAGTCATTCACCCTAGACTTCTTCCCTACACCATACCCCAAAGCCCTCCGTATTTTCACCCATCTCTTTCCCCCTTCCCTCCTTAACTCCTGTCTCTGGGAGAAAAGACAAAATAGTCTTGGTTCCAGCTACGGCAAACCCCTCTCTACCAGTGCCCCAGATCTCTTCACTTGGGTGTCATCTTCCAGAAACTAGCCTCAGAAATCATTTCCTCTCTTACTTGCATTTTCAAACTTTCCTAGTCTGCAATTTACACTACTACTAAAATAAACCCTCAGGTCTACACTATTTTGGAAAAAACAAACCCAACCCTCCCCAGATGTGGATCCCCTGCCTTTCCCAGCCAAATTCCTAGAAGGAAGACTCTAACTCCTCATCACACATTCACTCCTCAGTCCTAGGTAATCTGGTTTCTAACTCTGATGGACTGAGGTTAACAATCTTTTAAATAACAAATCTGGCAGACAGCATTCTCTAAATCTTCATTATCCTAGGCTGCTCTGCAGCTTTTTGAACTGCTGACGCCTGACTCCTCTTGGATACTCTTTCTTCCCTTGAATTCCATGACCCTGCTGTCTCTCAGTTTCCCTTATGCCCGTCTTATCACCCACAGGCACTTCTCAGATTCCCAGAGTTCATTAGCTGCCCCCTCCTCCAAACTTCCCTCTATCTATTAAGGGCACCACTATCCTTCCAGACACCTAGGTTCATTAAAACCTGAAAAGTCACACTTGACTCTTTCTTCTTGGTGGCCAAATCTTGTCATTTAGTTACACTTGTCCTTCCACTTTCTCTACACTCAAAGCCACCACCCTCCCTTGTTCAGACTCTTGGTCCTTTATTACCTGACTAGACTTAATAGCCTCTCCTAAATGATGTACCTATTTTCTGCTTTGTTCAATTCATCCTGACAATAATGAATCTTTTTATATGACAAGCCTTTTCTGATTAAAAAAAAAATTCTAACGGTTAGCCACTTCCTCTGGAATAAAATATAAATTATTCTGATATTTAAAGGCCTCCATAGTATGATTTCTATCCACCTTGCCAGATTTCCTATTACCACCTTCATGAATTCTTATATTCTAGCCAAACTAGACTAGTAGTCATTTCTTGAACCCAATACTGGGTCAATCAGTAAACATTTATTAAGCACCTACAATGTACAAGGCCATGTGTTGTTGGGATCATATATTTAAAGCTGAAAGGAACCTTAGAAATCAAATCCAATCCTTTCATTTTACAGATAAGGAAACTGAAGCACAGTAAGGCTAAGATTTTTTATAGGGTCATACAGGTTAAGTTTTGAACATAGGTCTACCTGAATCAGATCCAATGCTCTCTCCCATTATACTACAGTGTAACATCCTTGACCTCAATGAGGTTGCACAGGGGAATGGAGGGAAGAGTACAAAACAGCAAATCTGAATATTAAGTAAATTCAAAACATATGCAAAGTAGATGCCACAAGTATACAATGTAAATACAATATTCACACAATGAAAATATAAGATAATTTCCAGGGCAACTTTGCAGATAAGGGGATTGGAAAGGCATCAGGAAGTGGCAGCACTTGAGCCAAACTCTGAAAGAAGTTAGGGATTATAAGAGGTGGAGGGGAGAGGAGGGAATGCATGCCAACCATCAGGGACACACAGGAGATGGAATGGCTACTACCTACTCAAATCTGCTGAACCAAAACCTTCTTTTCCTTTGAGGGTCAGTCCAAGTGCTGCCACCTCCTCTGAGGTCACCATCCTTCCTGTCATTCAGGTTCGCAACCTTACAGGTCACCCCTGAATCCTTTCCATTAAACACCCACATTCAGTCAGCTGTCAAGTTTTATCAATGGTACCTCCACCTCACAGCTCAGCACCCTACTTCAGGTCCTTATCACTTCTCATATGGACTAAAGTAGTAATAGCTTCCCCACTGTTCTCCTGCTCTCCAGCCTCCCCCTTCTCCAGTTCATTCTCCACAGTATCTACCACAAATGATATCTGCTAAAGAAAGATCTGACACTGTCAGTTCCCTGGCCAAAAAGCTTCAATATCTCCCTGCTGCCTCCAGAATGTAATACAAACTTTTCTGTTTGTCATTTAAAGTTCTTTACAATCTGACCCCAACCTATCTTTTCAGAGTTCCTCTCCATCACTACCCCTCAAATCCTACATTCTGGTCAAAAATTTCCACATATTATTCTCAAATACTTAACCTTCTATCTGCCAACCCCCATATCCCCAACTTCTTCCCTGCGGATCCATTAATGCAGATCCATTCCAGTGTCTCCTCCGCCATGAGGCCTCTCCTGATTCCCTCCCAGCACTGTTAGGCTCCCAGACCTATTGCGAAGGGCTGGAGAACTCATCTTTCCCTTCTCATCTGCAAAAACCTATTCCCTTTTCTCTCTGGACCCCATGACTCCCTCATACATCTATTTGTTTTTCATATTTTAATGTTCCCTTTGGTGCTTCTCCCCGTGAATTGACTTTGCATATCTGTCTTGTGTACATACTGCTGTGCCCCTCCCATACAACCTACTAAGCTAAACCCCCCTTCAGTGCCAAGTCTGGTGCTCCCTTTGGTCTCTGTACCTTCAGCATCCAGCAGAGACTGCACAAAGTAACCACATAATCCTTCCTGAGCTTCTTGATTCTTCCAGTTAGGGTTCTCCACCCTCCTCAATTTTCTTTATTTATGCTAATGTACATGTTATATTCCCTACCTGAATTTAAACTGCGTGAGGGTAGGTAGGCACTGTTTCTATTTTCCACGCCCATTTGTTTTCAATGTGCAAGGTTCTTTAAGCATCCAGTAGGTCCTTGAAAAAAGTTTGCCGAACACTGTTTTTCTACTCTCCTCTCCTCATCACTTTCTATCTTCCTCATTTTCTTTAGTCCAAATTTTCAAAGAAAGCCAACGTTTAAAAAAAGACTACAGCAATTTAGGAAACTCTTTAATTATTGCTGTGACTACACACATATAACCTGTATCAAACTGCTTGTCTTTTCAGGGAGTAGGGAGGGGAGAGGGCAAGAGAATTTGCCTCCAATTTTTTAATAAAAGAATGTTAAAAATTTTTACATGTAATTGGAAAAAAAACTTCTGCATTTTAAAAAAATATCCTTACTTCATGTGTGTACAACTGTAATACTGCCTTTTGAAATTAAAAACTCCCAGACAGTAGGGCTTACATATTTAACCCAGCTTCTTCCTTTCATATAGTAATATGATATGTAAAAATATAATCCTAATTAGTATTTTTCATTCTTCATGACAGAAAAAATGGAAAAGGAATTTAAAAGTTCGAAGCAAGGTGTTTAGATTACAGGTAACATTCAGTTCCACAAGCATTTTCTGAGTAGGGCAGTGAGACACTGTACAGGAAGTCCTGGGCATACACCAACATGTCAATTTCTGCCTCAAGAAGCTGACACTCTACTGAGTATGCATGCACACACACAAACACAAGAGAGAGAGTACCGTGTTTCCCCGATAACAAGACACTGTCTTATTAATTTTTTTGGACAGAAAAACACCAGAGGGCTTATTTTCAGGGGAAGGCTTATTTTAATGAACATTGACAGCAATTTTAATAAACAGGTAAATGTGAACAAAAAAAATGTACCTTTATTCAATAAGCAAATCACTGGGGAAGAACAGGATGACGCGCTCACTGCTGCAGCTCTGACTGGATGCAGCTTGGAGCGTGGCGTGCGTTTGGGGGGGGGACAGTGCATACAGAGGGTACTGTAATGTAGCGTGTAGCGCATGGGATCACCTTCACTACAGTAGCAATCTCAATAGGGCTTATTTTCGGGGGAGAGCTTATTTTAGAGGAATCTTACACAGTAAGGGGAGGGCTTATTTTCGGGATAGGTCTTATTATCGGGGAAACACGGTAATTTATAGGAGGAGGGCTAGAAAAGATGGGTTACAACACTGGCTAGAACAGGGGTGAGGGAGGGGAGCTGGGCGCAGCCTATACTTGGGACTCTTAGAAGAATTCTATGGCAACAGAGCCACAGGTAATGTTGATTTATCAATCCCTGAAAGGGAAGTGCAAAGGGACAGGGCAGCTGTCTAGTACATGGTCCAGTCTTGATGGCATTTCATAGAATTTTAGAGCTGGAAGAAGCAGCATTGGTCACGTGAGCCCACTTTCTTACTGGATAAGGGAGATAGTCATACAGTTTCTGACTAAATAAATCCAATAATAGGGAACCTAATGAGGTGGCCTGTTCCACGATGGAAGGCTCTAATTCTTAGAAAGCTTTCTCATTTATTAAGGTGAGAGGGGAGTAAAGAGCGGCAACACGGTCAGACTTTAGGAAAATCACTTTGATTGTGCAGTGTGGAGCCTGTTTTAGAGTGGAAACAACCTAAGACAGGAAGTATTAATGCAATAACCAACCCCCATCACCTCTTGCCAGAGAATAACAGAGTTTCTTCACTAGCCTGTCCTCACTCCAGTAGGTCTATGTCAACTCCTCTGCTCAAAAAACAGAAGATTCCAGTGATCTAGAAAAAATATAAAAAGATCACTGAGATCAAACCAGACTAATACTGATCCTCCTGCTTCAAAGTATTTGCATAAGCTGCATGCCACCCATGTCTAACTCAAGAAATGTATTCCTTCCTTTATCCAAGGCTCAGTTTATGTGTCATAAAAGCCTTACCTGATCTCTACCAGATGAGCATGTTCTCTTCCTCTCCAAGTAAGTCCCTACGTTGTACTATACTTATTTTTGGACATATTATGTATTATATTATTATATTATATTATGATGGTAGATTATTAGCTCTCCTTGAGATCAGGGACTAGGTTATTGTTCATCTATGTATTCCAAGCCACTAGTATAATAAGTGATGAATAAATCTGTTGAAGCAGATATCAAAATTTCCAGATTATAACAAATCCTGTTAAAAAAATCCATTTTACTGTCAAATAAGCAAACTATACTTTCTTCTTTCCAAAAACCATTTTCACCAGTATTATATTTGCAAATTAAACAATGTATTAGTTTACTACAAGACTATGAACAAGCTGATTAACCATATTTATGCCTTCTGCTATAACTTATTATATTTTATATACTGATATAATTTTAACATTCTTTTAACATTATT